>NW_020190741.1:25269-33119 GCF_002263795.3 Bos taurus | reverse complement strand
TTGTCTTCATATCCCACTGCACTGTCTGCTGCCCACACCAGCCTCTTCTACCCACAAACAGTGGTTCCCAACCCTACAGGGAAGTGTGGGGGCAAAGACAAAGACAGAACATCATCTTGATAAAGATGGTTCCAGTGGACAGGGGCTTGGTGAAACCCATGGCTCACCTCTCCCAAGTCCTGACCAGAACGCCAGAGGCCGGCTGGCTTCTCACCTGCTGTGGTCCCTGATTTCTTCATAATATTCATGACGATGAAGCAATTAGAACTAACTGGGTGATGATCAATAGGATAAGCAAGAGACCAATCGGATGGATGCAGACTGGCTGATATCTGGGGCCATTATTAGGTTCTAAAATGAAAAAGCAAAAGCCTTGTCAAATCTAAGAATACACCTTCCTCAGCACCTGCTGTCCTTAGCACATGTTCCCCATATAGTTACTGACTCATGTGAAGCCACTCTTCAGGTCCAGGTATGGAAAGATTAATGGGCTTGTGCTCTGTCTTGTGGAGCTAATATCTCTCCGAGATGTGTTAGTCGCTCAGTCATGTCCGACTCTTTTGCGAGCTCATGGACTGTAGCCAACCAGGCTCCTCTGTCCCTGGGATTTCAGGCAAGAATACTGGAGTGGGTTGCCATTTCCTACTCCAGGGGATCTTCCCAACCAGGGATTGAACCCAGGTCTCCTGCCTTGCAGGTAGATTCTTTACTGTCTGAGTCACTGAGACAGCAAATGTCCATCTGATTATCTTTCAGGTGGACGTGTTTACTGTGAGGAGTCCTTTTTGAGGAGGACAAACTGGGGGCACTTAATTCTGTCTGGGAAGGGATAAGGGCTTCATTAAGTGACATTGGAGCTGCTTAAAGGATCAGTACGACAGGCGGGAGAGAAGGCCTGGAAACATAATGCATATATAGGTTTGGGGCCATCGAGCAGTGCCTGGGGTCTGGGTCATTGGTTAATGAGGAAGGGGGCTCCTGTGCTGAGGGAGGTGGGCTGGGAAAGGAGGATGCTGGCCAGTTCTGTGCTATGCCCATCACTGACTCTCCAGACAGGAAGCCCACCAAGAGATCAGTCACTCCATCCATCATCACATTTTCATTACACTAACATATGTTGCTCATATCCACACATGAAGGCACTAGACTTTGAAGAGAGCTGCCACCTCCCCACACCACTCAGTTACCTGTGGGCTCTGGGACAGCATCTTATCCAGTGTTTCAGGATTCCCAAGCCAATAACTGCGTCTCCTGTTGAAATGGTCCTGAAATACTCTGCCAGTTCCTGGTTGTTCTCCCACTCCTCCTGATGCCTGTGGCTCCAGGATCGATGACTGTCCAGGTTATGCTCATGGTGTCAAGGAGGAGGGCTGTCTGTCCATCGAGGCTGAAGTTCAAGGATGCACCAGAGCATTGCTCGGCTTCACGTTGGACAACACAGGCTTTACCTGCAGGGTGGGAGGACCTGTTGCCCCACACACAATGAGTCATCCTGGACTCTCCACAGTCCATCCTCCCCAGTCACTCAAGTGTGTCTGCACATCTAGGGCCTCGTGATCTTTCTGACCATGACCTGCCCATTTTACCATCAGGTCCACCGGGTCTCTAAGGCTGGATCCTGTTCAGTCCTTTCATAGGAATCCCTCCCTGCATGAACTCTTTCTCTTGCTGTCTCCAGCTCCCCACCCCCTTCCCATACTTCCCCTGTCTCATTTTTGTCCAGTTTGATGACAGGCAGGACCATCCTGAGCTCTCTTCCTGCTTCTACAGCGTTTGGCTTATTTCAGTCCACGCTTTCGTGTCGTTTACCTCCTTTCCCAGGAAACCCAAAGGTTTGACCTTGTTGCTGGCACTATCATACTGAGGAAAGGCTTTGTGTCCACGGAGCCCTGGACTTGACACCAGGGCTGGCCAGGTCTGGACTGAGATTTGACAGTGAGGTCAAGGCACAGAGAGTGGGCATCTGTGAGAGAAAACCACAGGTATGGCTGGGAGTTTCCTCCTCCAGGGCCTGGTTGCAGAGGGAGGGGTCTCTATCCCAGACCCCTCCTCTGCTGCATCCTCAGTCCTGCCCACCTTTAACTGTCTGAGCTTTAGTTAAACACTTTGATGCCACCGTGGATCTTCCGTCCATATGCTATTAGCAGGAAGATTTATCTGATATATGGTGGCTCAGGCAGTAAAGAATCTGCCTGCAATGCAGGAGACCCAGGTTCATCCCTGGAGAAGGAAATGGCAATCCACTCCAGTTTCTTGCCTGGAGAATGGACAGAGGAGCCTACAGAGTCCGTAGGGTGGCAAAGAGTTGGACACACCTAAGTGACTAAGTATGCACATGCCAGCTTGTGAGGCAGCAAAAACAGAAGACAGTGTCTGGTTTCTAGAGACTTAAAATCTATCTGAACAGATAAGACTTTCAACAGAATGGGGAGAAGGATGCCATAGGACACATGCCACATTCACGATGGGTCCCTAGTCATCAGGAAAGTTTTACTGGAGTAGGAGGTGGGACTTGCCAGGAGAGGGAAAGCTGCTATACAGGAGCACAGGCCCAGGCACCATGCCTTGGGTGGGGTCCTGGAAGGCAGGGTGTCACCTCCTGGGCAGCCAGTCCAACTAAACCACACCCTCACCATCCTAAGAGCAGGTGGACAGGGCCCACCAGGGTGGAGCTCCTTCCCTCCCCATTTTCATGTCCCCCTCACCCACCAGAGCCCAGATCCAGGACACTCACTGCCCGGAGTCTTCCTGGCTTCTATCAGCAGCAGTATCAGCAAAAGATGACCTGCGGTTTGTGCCAGTGACATTCCTCCCTGCAGTTTTAGGAGAGTGACCAGCAAAAGGTAGCCTGGGGTGTGTCTATACCTCTGTCTCCTGGCACCGCCCAAAGTCTTCAGTCCTAGACTGAGGAAGCCCTGTTGAAAAACAAGAAAAATAACACTTATACCCAGGAAGTATTTCTTAAGTTTCAAATGTAATTACTCATTAAAAAAAAAATACTCATGACATTACAAAGCCAAATTCACTTTGAATAACTATCCTCTCTCCAAAACAGCCCTTTTCTGGTGTGAGCAAGAAAAGCCCACGTTCTGTTGGCTCTTCTGCTCATTCCTTGAACCACTTCCTGCTCTAATCTTTCTTTGAACTCCTTCCTCCCTCACCCCCACCCCACAGCCGCTGCCATCTCCTGCTCAGTTATCCCTTCTTTTCTTCTACATCCACTTTCCATCCTAACCTCTCAAACCTTCTCTGTAATGATAACGATTCACTACATGTTAGTCACTCAGTCGTGTCCGACTCTTTGCGACCCCATGGACTGTAGCCCGCCAGGCTACTCTGTGCATGGATTCTCCAGGCAAGAATACTGGAGTGGGTTGTCATTTCCTTCTGTTAACAAACCAGCAGCGGCCGACCCCACCAGGTCTGTCATATCGGAGGAGGGTGTACAACAGAGTCCAATAGTCCTGTTGGAGCCGAGCTCCAGAACAGCCGGGAATTTATTATCCTTTGCTCACCCGCAAGTGGCAAAGTCCTCCCAGGGCCCGAGGAGCAAGCTCACCGCAAAACATTGACGGATTTTCCCGAGTCAAGCAGCAGCGGCCCCCTCCCGCCTTTCCCAGCCCCCTCCCCTGCGCTACCCGTCTCCAGCACGACATCAGCCGCGCAGGTGGCTCAACCCGCGGTCTCCGGGCTGGTGGCTTCGGTGGCGAGAGAAGACAGAACATTTGCGGGGGCCCGTCCTGGGTTCGCACTCACCACCCATTCCTTCTCCGCACCCGGCTCCTGCGATCTGCGGGGCGCGGTCCTTGCCTGCCCGGTCCAGCCAAGGTCGCTTTCGAGCAGGTTGAAACCCCGAGAGAACAACCACAAGAGAAATCCTGAAACTCTCCTCGGGGTTTTGAGTTTGAATCGCTCTTTCGAATCTCGGCCCGACGCCTCGTGGCCCCGGCTCGGGGGAAGCTCGGCCGGCGGCGTTCGGAAGGCGTCGCTGGAGCGGGGATCCCCGGGCGGGCGCGGAAGAGGGGCCCCGGGCCGAGGTGCTGCGCTCGGGGACGGCGCCCCTGGAGGCCCGCCCGGTCGGTGAGTGAGTCTTTGTAAGGAAGTGCCCAGGGTTGCGGGGTGATGACGAGGCTCTTTCCGGTTGTCAGTCTGGGCGCCGCCGCGGTGCCTTCGGGGACCCACGAGCTGGGACGAGGCCCGGCCAAGGAGCCACGGGCGATTTCTCCGTCCTTCCCCGGGCGAGTTTTCAGGCGCTCTGGCTCCGCCCCTCTCTTCTCTACCATCGCATCTTGGGTTTCCTAAATCGATGTTCCCCTGGCCACCTGTCCAGCTGCCTCAAGTCAGTCCTTCATGGATGGCATTCCTTACAAGGGCAGCTCAGTTAGAACTGGACATGGAACAACAGACTGGTTCCAAATAGGAAAAGGAGTACATCAAGGCTATATATTGTCACCCTGCTTATTTAACTTCTATGCAGAGTACATCATGAGAAACGCTGGGGTGTAAGAAGCACAAGCTGGAATCAAGATTGCCGGGAGAAATATCAATAACCTCAGATATGCAGATGACACCACCCTTATGGAAGAAAGTGAAGAAGAACTAAAGAGCCTCTTGAAAGTGAAAGAGGAGACTGAAAAAGTTGGCTTAAAGCTCCACATTCAGAAAACAAAGATCATGGCATCTGGTCCCATCACTTCATGGGAAATAGATGCGGGAACAGTGGAAACAGTGGCTAACTTGATTTTTCTGGGCTCCAAAATCACTGCAGATGGTGATTGCAGATGTGAAATTAAAAGACGCTTACTCCTTGAAGGAAAGTTATGACCTACCTAGACAGCATATTGCAAACAGAGACGTTACTTTGCTAACAAAGGTCCGTCTAGTCAAAGCTATGATTTTTCCAATAGTCATGTATGGATGTGAAAGTTGAACTGTAAGAAAGCTGAGCGCGGAAGAATTGATGCTTTTGAACTGTGGTGTTGGAGAAGACTCTTGGACTGCAAGGAGATTCAACCAGTCCATCCTAGAGGAAATCAGTACTGAATATTCGTTGGAAGGACTGATGTTGAAGCTGAAACTCCAATCCTTTGGCCACCTGATGCAAAGACTGACTCATTGGAAAAGACCCTGATGCTGGGAAAGATTGAAGGCGGGAGGAGACGGGACAACAGAGAATGAGATGGTTGCATGGCATCACCGACTCAGTGGACAAGAGTTTGAGTAAACTGCAGGAGTTGGTGATGGACAGGGAGGCCTAGCGTGCTGCAGTCCATGGGATCGCAAAGAGTCGGACAGGAGTGAGCAACTGAACTGAATTGAAGGAACAAGAGCGTTTGCGGTCTCCTGTAACCAGCGCACGTGGGCGCCCAGTGTAAAAGGCGGGTAGGCTGCTTTACAGGAAGGCAGGCGTGTGAATGAGGGAGCAGGCAGGAGTCCCCGCCCAGATCCGGTCGAGGAGCCTCCGCGGTAACCTGGGCGGGGCCTGTCGGCGGAGGAGGCGCTCAGGCAGTCAGACCAGAGGCGGAGGAGGCGCTCAGGCAGTCAGAGCAGAGGCGGAGGTCCAGGCCGCAGCTGCCGGCTAGCGGGAGAGGATCGCGGGTTCTGACTCGGCAGCCTCGCACTCCTGCAAATTGGGATCCAGGTGGCAAAGGGAGAAATGGGTGGCTCCAAGAGCAGTCTTGGCTTCCTCGTTTTGCTTCTGATTGTGTTGTTCAGCGGGACGTCCAGCGGTGAGTTCGGGGATGAACCTGCGGGGGAACGCGAGGAGGTTGGATGGGTTCTGACCCGGAAAGGGGATGGGGGTGGTGTCCGTGGGGCTTCGCGAAACTTCTTGCAGCGTGTCGCCGCCGCCCCCTCCTCTTTCCCTTCCCTCGGCCCCTTTGCTCCTCGGTGGCTCCTCCCGGCTTCTTGCCGGCTCTCTGGGCCAGAACAGGGGTACCTTGGGTGTAGTAGTAATGCCGGGAGTTTGGGAGGTGACGCTGGGAGAAGAGGGGGCTGGGACGCGGCAGGAAGTGCGGTTGAAACCCCCCAAGGGTCCAGCCCGCCCCTGGGAAGTGGGAGCCCTGGAGCAGGGCCGTTTGGGACCAGTCAGCCTTCCCGGGGAGAAGGGACCCAGACCCACCCGAAAAGCACACCCTCCCGCCCCGACCTGTGCAACAGAGACCCTTCTGGTCCCTCCATCTCCCGGCCCTTGAAGGACCAGCGCTCTTTCCCGGCGGTAAGTTATAAACGCAGAGCAGACCCGGGTGCCCAGGCGGCGGCGGCCGCGCGCTCTCGGGTGAAACGTGCTTGAGTTGCTCTTGTCCGAGCCGCAGCTGCTGGCTCCACTCCCGGCCCCGGGCTCCGCGCGCGGCTCCTCCCCGATCCGGGCTCCGCGGCGCGGCTGCATCCGACCCCGAGACTCCGCGGTGCGGCTCCACCGCGATCCGGGGCTTCGCGGCGCTGCACCTCTCAGATCCCCGAGACTCCGCGGTGCGTCTCCACCCACGATCCCGGGGCTCCGCGGCGCGGCTCCTCCCGGATTCCCGAGACTCCGTGGTTCGGCTCCTCTCCGAACCCCGAGGCTCCGCTGCGCGGCCCCACCCGTGATCCCCGGGCTCCGCGGCGCGGTTCCTTCCCCGGCCCGGGCTCCGCGGCGCGGTTCGTTCCCAGATCCCGGGCTCCGCTGCGCGGCTGCACCCCCGACCCCTGGGCTCCGCGGCGCCGCTCCATCCCCGACCCCGGAGGCGGGTGTGAGCCTTTTCCTGATCAGGGACCAGGTGCCCTGGCTCATTGGTCTAGACGAAGAACTTTTTTTTTATTAGAGAAGTGATCTTGTGGGACACTACGTCTATCCTTTAACCTATTCGTACCCAGCGAAACAGATGTCCTGCCTTTCACTTGGCCTGCAGAGTCCAAGTTGAATATAAGCAGGTTTCCAGGTAGACAGTTTCGTGGACCTGCCCCAGGCCAGCATTTCTGCTTGCTTGGGGTTGGGGTGCGAGTAGCAACGGGGTGGGGGTATTTCCACGCACTATATCAGTGATTTGGCTCTAGCTCTCCTTTTCTGCAAAGTAGATGATGAGGTTATGATACTAAATGCAGCTCAACTTGACAGTAAATTCTTCAAAAACTTCCCTTCTTCAAAAATTTGAAAGGAAGGAAAATGTGCTACAAAAAAGCAGAACTATTTATGATCCTGTTCGTGCAGCTCCAGCTTCTTCTACCCGTGTGTTTTGTATCAGCACAGGGGTTTGCCCTGCAGTTATATTTCTTGTAGTAATAATATTAGCTGTTTTGAACCTTCATAGTGTGACAAGAATTGAACTGGAAGACAGCATCAGTGTCCAGTAGTTCCCAAGAGTTGTCTCAGCCATGTCTCAGACATATCTGAGAGGAGACACACCCAACAATGGTACTTCCATCCTATTATCCTACCTTGTGGGTGGGTAGAGGAGTGTCTTGAGAAGTGCCCCTCTTTTGGAGGCCAGAGCTAAGGTGAAGGGTATTGAAATATCCAAGGAGAGGATAATTCTATCCATGGAGAGGATGTACTCCAAGAAGGTAGTTTAGGGCGTATTTTCCATGGGATTTATGTAGATGAAAAAGATCCAAATAAAGAACAGCAATCATTTGTAAAATCAGAGATTAAGCTTCTGAAATTCAGGTGACAATACTCCCTGAACGTTGCAAGCTGTGAGATCTTCATCACAGAAATCTTCCTCCTATTTCCCTTGTGTGTATAGAAGATAGAGAAAACCCCTGGTGATATTGCCTTACATGAATTGGGAGAATCATAAATAGTTTTCACAGCATTGCAAATTGTGTGTCTGTGTGTATTAGTCAGTCAAACTCTTCTGTCCAAGGAATTC
>NW_020190741.1:0-25169 GCF_002263795.3 Bos taurus | reverse complement strand
TCAACCTAATGAAAGTGTTATCTAGAAAATATTCCACATCATTAAGTCTGTCTTAGAAAGTTCAGATGCTATGGCATTCCTAAGGCACAGTGTTCTGGAAGACAATGTGCTTCTGCGGTGCTGGGTGATGTATGTGACTGGCCGGCTCCACGTGGGCCTCAGCAGGCACCATCCCCCTGATGCTGGGGGACTGTGAGAGGACAGTCAGACACAGACCCCCAGGGCTGCATGGAACCCTGTGAGACACTGGGCCAGCTGCTGGAACTGGGCTTCTCCTCCGAATCTAAGGCCCAGCACAAGCCATCACAACAAATGGTTCATCAGGACAGTTGATAGGCTGGGCTATTTGATGACCTTCTTTCATATCTCTAAAGAGTCGACATCCGTGTAGGGTATTTGATCCAGAACCATGAGCTCCTACACTATCACTCTGAAGGCCCACACATCACTAGCACTGGAGAACAAAAATAAATTATTTTTTTCATATCTATCTTTTTTTGGCTGTACTGGGTCTTAGTTGTGGCACTTGGGATCTTTTTGCAGCATGAAGACTCTTAGCTGCAACATGCTGACTTCTTAGTTGTAGCATGTGGGATCCAGTTCCCCGACAAGAGATCGAACCGGCCCCTTCATTGGGGTGTGGAGTCTTAGCAACTAAATCACCAGGGAAGTCTGGAGACCTCATTTTAACCCAGACGTTCAAGAGCCATCCATTGATCCAACGTTTTCATTGGTCCTCCAGACAGTGAAGTCATGGGGAACAGACTCTGGAGAGGGGCCATCTGTATCTTAACTTGAGGTTGTCATCAATGGCAGAGCTCCTAGCAGCCAGGTCTTTGTGGAGGACTTCTCTTCTGACCAGGTAATCCATTCCACAGGCAATCTGACCTTGTGGACCAGGTCCTGTTGGAATTGCCTGCGATTATGGCCTCTACTAATTTGTGCTGCAGGCTCCCCTGGTGGCTCAGACAGTAAAGAATCTGCCTGTAATTCAGGAGACCCAAGTTTGATCCCTGGGCTGGAAAGATCACCTGGAGAAGGGATTGGCTACTCACTCCATTAATCTTGCCTGAAGAATTCCTTGGACAGAAGAGTTTGACTGACTAATACACACAGACACACAATTTGCAATGCTGTGAAAACTATTTATGATTCTCCCAATTCATGTAAGGCAATATCACCAGGGGTTTTCTCTATCTTCTATACACACAAGGGAAATAGGAGGAAGATTTCTGTGATGAAGATCTCACAGCTTGCAACGTTCAGGGAGTATTGTCACCTGAATTTCAGAAGCTTAATCTCTGATTTTACAAATGATTGCTGTTCTTTATTTGGATCTTTTTCATCTACATAAATCCCATGGAAAATACGCCCTAAACTACCTTCTTGGAGTACATCCTCTCCATGGATAGAATTATCCTCTCCTTGGATATTTCATACCCTTTCACCTTAGCTCTGGCCTCCAAAAGAGGGGCACTTCTCAAGACACTCCTCTACCCACCCACAAGGTAGGATAATAGGATGGAAGTACCATTGTTGGGTGTGTCTCCTCTCAGATATGTCTGAGACATGGCTGAGACAACTCTTGGGAACTACTGGACACTGATGCTGTCTTCCAGTTCAATTCTTGTCACACTATGAAGGTTCAAAACAGCTAATATTATTACTACAAGAAATATAACTGCAGGGCAAACCCCTGTGCTGATACAAAACACACGGGTAGAAGAAGCTGGAGCTGCACGAACAGGATCATAAATAGTTCTGCTTTTTTGTAGCACATTTTCCTTCCTTTCAAATTTTTGAAGAAGGGAAGTTTTTGAAGAATTTACTGTCAAGTTGAGCTGCATTTAGTATCATAACCTCATCATCTACTTTGCAGAAAAGGAGAGCTAGAGCCAAATCACTGATATAGTGCGTGGAAATACCCCCACCCCGTTTGCTACTCGCACCCCAACCCCAAGCAAGCAGAAATGCTGGCCTGGGGCAGGTCCACGAAACTGTCTACCTGGAAACCTGCTTATATTCAACTTGGACTCTGCAGGCCAAGTGAAAGGCAGGACATCTGTTTCGCTGGGTACGAATAGGTTAAAGGATAGACGTAGTGTCCCACAAGATCACTTCTCTAATAAAAAAAAAGTTCTTCGTCTAGACCAATGAGCCAGGGCACCTGGTCCCTGATCAGGAAAAGGCTCACACCCGCCTCCGGGGTCGGGGATGGAGCGGCGCCGCGGAGCCCAGGGGTCGGGGGTGCAGCCGCGCAGCGAGCCCGGGATCTGGAACGAACCGCGCCGCGGAAGCCCGGGCCGGGGAAGGAACCGCGCCGCGGAGCCCGGGGATCACGGGTGGGGCCGCGCAGCGGAGCCTCGGGGTTCGGAGAGGAGCCGAACCACGGAGTCTCGGGAATCCGGGAGGAGCCGCGCCGCGGAGCCCCGGGATCGTGGGTGGAGACGCACCGCGGAGTCTCGGGGATCTGAGAGGTGCAGCGCCGCGAAGCCCCGGGATCGCGAGTGGAGCCGCACCGCGGAGACTCGGTGGTCCCGGATGCAGCCGCGCCGCGGAGCCCCGAGATCGGGGAGGAGCCGCGCAGCGGAGCCCGGGGGCCGGGAGTGGAGCCAGCAGCTGAGGCTCGGACAAGAGCAACTCAAGCACGTTTCAGCCGGGAGGGCGCGGCCGCCGCCGCCGCCTGGGCACCCGGGTCTGCTCTGCATTTATAACTTACGGCCAGGAAAGAGCGCTGGTCCTTCAAGGGCCGGGAGATGGAGCGACCAGAAGGGTCTCTGTTGCACAGGTCGGGGCGGGAGGGTGTGCTTTTCGGGGTGGGTCTGGGTCCCTTCTCCCCGGGAAGGCTGACTGGTCCCAAACGGCCCTGCTCCAGGGCTCCCACTTCCCAGGGGCGGGCTGGACCCTTGGGGGGTTTCAACCGCACTTCCTGCCGCGTCCCAGCCCCCTCTTCTCCCAGCGTCACCTCCCAAACTCCCGGCATTACTACTACACCCAAGGTACCCCTGTTCTGGCCCAGAGAGCCGGCAAGAAGCCGGGAGGAGCCACCGAGGAGCAAAGGGGCCGAGGGAAGGGAAAGAGGAGGGGGCGGCGGCGACACGCTGCAAGAAGTTTCGCGAAGCCCCACGGACACCACCCCCATCCCCTTTCCGGGTCAGAACCCATCCAACCTCCTCGCGTTCCCCCGCAGGTTCATCCCCGAACTCACCGCTGGACGTCCCGCTGAACAACACAATCAGAAGCAAAACGAGGAAGCCAAGACTGCTCTTGGAGCCACCCATTTCTCCCTTTGCCACCTGGATCCCAATATTGCAGGAGTGCGAGGCTGCCGAGTCAGAACCCGCGATCCTCTCCCGCTAGCCGGCAGCTGCGGCCTGGACCTCCGCCTCTGCTCTGACTGCCTGAGCGCCTCCTCCGCCTCTGGTCTGACTGCCTGAGCGCCTCCTCCGCCGACAGGCCCCGCCCAGGTTACCGCTAGGAGGCTCCTCGACCGGATCTGGGCGGGGACTCCTGCCTGCTCCCTCATTCACACGCCTGCCTTCCTGTAAAGCAGCCTACCCGCCTTTTACACTGGGCGCCCACGTGCGCTGGTTACAGGAGACCGCAACGCTCTTGTTCCTTCAATTCAGTTCAGTTGCTCACTCCTGTCCGACTCTTTGCGATCCCATGGACTGCAGCACGCTAGGCCTCCCTGTCCATCACCAACTCCTGCAGTTTACTCAAACTCTTGTCCACTGAGTCGGTGATGCCATGCAACCATCTCATTCTCTGTTGTCCCGTCTCCTCCCGCCTTCAATCTTTCCCAGCATCAGGGTCTTTTCCAATGAGTCAGTCCTTTGCATCAGGTGGCCGAAGGATTGGAGTTTCAGCTTCAAATCAGTCCTTCCAACGAATATTCAGTACTGATTTCCTCTAGGATGGACTGGTTGAATCTCCTTGCAGTCCAAGAGTCTTCTCCAACACCACAGTTCAAAAGCATCAATTCTTCCGCGCTCAGCTTTCCTTACAGTTCAACTTTCACATCCATACATGACTATTGGAAAAATCATAGCTTTGATAGACGGACCTTTGTTAGCAAAGTAACGTCTCTGTTTGCAATATGCTGTCTAGGTAGGTCATAACTTTCCTTTCAAGGAGTAAGCGTCTTTTAATTTCACATCTGCAATCACCATCTGCAGTGATTTTGGAGCCCAGAAAAATCAAGTTAGCCACTGTTTCCACTGTTTCCCCATCTATTTCCCATGAAGTGATGGGACCAGATGCCATGATCTTTGTTTTCTGAATGTTGAGCTTTAAGCCAACTTTTTCAGTCTCCTCTTTCACTTTCATCAAGAGGCTCTTTAGTTCTTCTTCACTTTCTTCCATAAGGGTGGTGTCATCTGCATATCTGAGGTTATTGATATTTCTTCGGCAATCTTGATTCCAGCTTGTGCTTCTTACAGCCCAGCGTTTCTCATGATGTACTCTGCATAGAAGTTAAATAAGCAGGGTGACAATATACAGCCTTGATGTACTCCTTTTCCTATTTGGAACCAGTCTGTTGTTCCATGTCCAGTTCTAACTGAGCTGCCCTTGTAAGGAATGCCATCCATGAAGGACTGACTTGAGGCAGCTGGACAGGTGGCCAGGGTGACATCGATTCAGGAAACCCAAGATGCGATGGTAGAGAAGAGAGGGGCGGAGCCAGAGCGCCTGAAAACTCGCCCAGGGGAAGGACGGAGAAATCGCCCGTGGCTCCTTGGCCGGGTCTCGTCCCAGCTCGTGGGTCCCCGAAGGCACCGCGGCGGCGCCCAGACTGACAACCGGAAAGAGCCTCGTCATCACCCCGCAACCCTGGGCACTTCCTTACAAAGACTCACTCACCGACCGGGCGGGCCTCCAGGGGCGCCTTCCCCCGAGCGCAGCACCTCGGCCCGGGGCCCCTCTTCCGCGCCCGCCCGGGATCCCCGCTCCAGCGAGGAGGCCTTTCCGAACGCCGCCGGCCGAGCTTCCCCCGAGCCGGGGCCACTAGGCTTCGGGCCGAGATTCGAAAGAGCGATTCAAACTGAAAACCCCGAGGAGAGTTTCAGGATTTTCTTGTGGTTGTTCTCTCGGGGTTTCAACCTGCTCAAAAGCGACCTTGGCTGGACCGGGCAGGCCAGGACCGCGCCCCGCCGATAGCAGGAGCCGGGTGCGGAGAAGGAGTGGGCGGTGAGTGCGAACCCAGGACGGGCCCCCGCAAATGTTCTGTCTTCTCTCGCCACAACGAAGCCACCAGCCCGGAGACCGCGGGGTTGAGCCACCTGCGCGGCTGATGTCGTGCTGGAGACGGGTAGCGCAGGGGAGGGGGCTGGGAAAGGCGGGAGGGGGCCGCTGCTGCTTGACTCGGGAAAATCCGTCAATGTTTTGCGGTGAGCTTGCTCCTCGGGGCCCTGGGAGGACTTTGCCACTTGCGGGTGATCAAAGGATAATAAATTCCCGGCTGTTCTGGAGCTCGGCTCCAACAGGACTATTGGACTCTGTTGTACACCCTCCTCCGATATGACAGACCTGGTGGGGTCGGCCGCTACTAGTTTGGTTAACAGAAGGAAATGACAACCCACTCCAGTATTCTTGCCTGGAGAATCTCATGCACAGAGTAGCCTGGCGGGCTACAGCCCATGGGGTCGCAAAGAGTAGGACACGACTGAGTGACTAACATGTAGTGAATCGTTATCATTACAGAGAAGGTTTGAGAGGTTAGGATGGAAAGTGGATGTAGGGGAAAAGAAGGGATAACTGAGCAGGAGATGGCAGCGGCTGTGGGGTGGGGGTGAGGGAGGAAGGAGTTCAAAGAAAGATTAGAGCAGGAAGTGGTTCAAGGAATGAGCAGAAGAGCCAACAGAACGTGGGCTTTTCTTGCTCACACCAGAAAAGGGCTGTTTTGGAGAGAGGATAGTTATTCAAAGTGAATTTGGCTTTGTAATGTCATGAGTATTTTTTTTTTAATGAGAAATTACATTTGAAACTTAAGAAATACTTCCTGGGTATAAGTGTTATTTTTCTTGTTTTTCAACAGGGCTTCCTCAGTCTAGGACTGAAGACTTTGGGCGGTGCCAGGAGACAGAGGTATAGACACACCCCAGGCTACTTTTTGCTGGTCACTCTCCTAAAACTGCAGGGAAGAATGCCACTGGCACAAACCACAGGTCATCTTTTGCTGATACTGCTGCTGATAGAAGCCAGGAAGACTCCGGGCAGTGAGTGTCCTGGATCTGGGGCTCTGGTGGGTGAGGGGGACATGACACAATGGGGAGGGAAGGAGCTCCACCCTGGTGGGCCCCTGTCCACCTGCTCTTAGGATGGTGAGGGTGTGGTTTAGTTGGACTGGCTGCCCAGGAGGTGACACCCTGCCTTCCAGGACCCCACCCAAGGCATGGTGCCTGGGCCTGTGCTCCTGTAGCAGCTTTCCCTCTCCTGGCAAGTCCCACCTCCTACTCCAGTAAAACTTTCCTGATGACTAGGGACCCATCGTGAATGTGGCATGTGTCCTATGGCATCCTTCTCCCCATTCTGTTGAAAGTCTTATCTGTTCAGATAGATTTTAAGTCTCTAGAAACCAGACACTGTCTTCTGTTTTTGCTGCCTCACAAGCTGGCATGTGCATACTTAGTCACTTAGGTGTGTCCAACTCTTTGCCACCCTACGGACTCTGTAGGCTCCTCTGTCCATTCTCCAGGCAAGAAAAATGGAGTGGATTGCCATTTCCTTCTCCAGGGATCGAACCTGGGTCTCCTGCATTGCAGGCAGATTCTTTACTGCCTGAGCCACCATATATCAGATAAATCTTCCTGCTAATAGCATATGGACGGAGAAGATCCACGGTGGCATCAAAGTGTTTAACTAAAGCTCAGACAGTTAAAGGTGGGGCAGGACTGAGGATGCAGCAGAGGAGGGGATCTGGGATAGAGACCCCTCCCTCTGCAACCAGGCCCTGGAGGAGGAAACTCCCAGCCATACCTGTGGTTTTCTCTCACAGATGCCCACTCTCTGTGCCTTGACCTCACTGTCAAATCTCAGTCCAGACCTGGCCAGCCCTTGTGTCAAGTCCAGGGCTCCGTAGACACAAAGCCTTTCCTCTGGTATGACAGTGACAGCAACAAGGTCAAACCTTTGGGTTTCCTGGGAAAGGAGGTAAACGACACGAAAGCGTGGACTGAAATAAGCCAAACGCTGGTAGCAGCAGGAAGAGAGCTCAGGATGGTCCTGCCTGTCATCAAACTGGACAAAAATGAGACGAGGGGTAAGTATGGGAAGGGGGTGGGGAGCTGGAGACAGCAAGAGAAAGAGTTCATGCAGGGAGGGGATTCCTGTGAAAGGACTGAACAGGATCCAGCCTTAGAGACCCGGTGGACCTGATGGGTAAAATGGGGCAGGTCATGGTCAGAAGATCACGAGCCCCTAGATGTGCAGACACACTTGAGTGACTGGGGAGGATGGACTGTGGAGAGTCCAGAAAGATTCATTGTGTGTGGGGGGCACAGGTCCTCCCACCCTGCAGGTAAAGCTGTGTTGTCAACGTGAAGCCGAGCAATGCTCTGGTGCATCTTGCACTTCAGCCTCAATGGACAGACAGCCCTCCTCCTTGACACCATGAGCATAACCTGGACAGTCATCGATCCTGGAGCCACAGGCATCAAGGAGGAGTGGGAGAACAACCAGGAACTGGCAGAGTATTTCAGGACCATTTCAACAGGAGACTGCAGTTACTGGCTTTGGGAATTCCTGAAACACTGGGAGAAGATGCTGCTCCCAGAGCCCACAGGTAACAGACTGGGACGTGGGGGAGGTGGCAGCTCTCTTCAAAGGTCTAGTGCCTTCATGTGTGGATATGAGCACATATGTTTGTGTAATTGAAACTGTGATGATGGATGGAGTGACTGATCTCTTGGTGGACTTCCTGTCTGGAGAGTCAGTGATGGGCATAGCACAGAACTTGCCAGCATCCTCCTTTCCCAACCCACCTCCCTCAGCACAGGAGCCCCCTTCCTCATTAACCAATGACCCAGACCCCAGGCACTGCTCGATGGGCCCCAAACCTATATATGCATTATGTTTCCAGGCCTTCTCTCCCGCCTGTCGTACTGATCCTTTAAGCAGCTCCAATGTCACTTAATGAAGCCCTTATCCCTTCCCAGACAGAATTAAGTGCCCCCAGTTGTGTCCTCCTCAAAAAGGACTCCTCACAGTAAACACGTCCACCTGAAAGATAATCAGATGGACATTTGCTGTCTCAGTGACTCAGACAGTAAAGAATCTACCTGCAAGGCAGGAGACCTGGGTTCAATCCCTGGGTTGGGAAGATCCCCTGGAGTAGGAAATGGCAACCCACTCCAGTATTCTTGCCTGGAGAATCCCATCAACAGAGGAGCCTGGTTGGCTACAGTCCATGAGCTCGCAAAAGAGTCGGACATGACTGAGCAACTAACACATCTCGGGAGAGATATTAGCTCCACAAAGACAGAGCACAAGCCCATTAATCTTTCCATACCTGGACCTGAAGAGTGGCTTCACATGAGTCAGTAACTATATGGGGAACATGTGCTAAGGACAGCAGGTACTGAGGAAGGTGTATTCTTAGATTTGACAAGGCTTTTGCTTTTTCATTTTAGAACCAATAATAATGGCCCCAGATATCAGCCAGTCTGCATCCATCCGATTGGTCTCTTGCATTATCCTATTGATCATCACCCAGTTAGTTCTAATTGCTTCATCGTCATGAATATTATGAAGAAATCCGGGACCACAGCAGGTGAGAAGCCAGCCGGCCTCTGGCTCCTAGGCAAGTTTGTTCTGGTCAGGACTTGGGAGAGGTGAGCCACGGGTTTCACCAAGCCCCTGTCCACTGGAACCATCTTTATCAAGATGATGTTCTGTCTTTGTCTTTGACCCCCACACTTCCCTGTAGGGTTGGGAACCACTCTATTGTTGGGGTAGAAGAGGCTGGTGTGGGCAGCAGGACAGTGCAGTGGGAGTGGGGATGAAGACAAGTGTCTTCTCCTTTGGGGGCCCCGGGTACAAGATGTAGACGTGGTGGGGTGGGGTGTTGTCCTGAGATCTTACTCAGGCTTTCCCAGACCTTTGATTAAAAAAAACCTTTTGTTCTCTGATGATAGCATTCTCTAGCTCAACATTTTCCCCAGTGGTTCTAACAGCTATTCCATCATCTGGATGTTTCTCCCTGGACTATGAGAAGGTACAATGTTAAACCAACTCTGGGTGTCAAAAACTGACCCTTGATGACAGTCTGGCTGTTGATCTAATATACTACCTTCTACTCAGAGTGGGATTTAACAAGAAGCTAAAGAAGCCTATGCTTAAAAATTCCTTCACTTTCCAGGACTGTTGATGGGCCCTTAAGATGTATTGACTTGGTCATTTTGAGGATTTGCAAAAGTCAAATATTTGCTCACAATCAGTTAAAACTTCCAATGCTATTCTTTCCATCAGACTTGCCTTCATGTGGGGTAGAATTGGGGTGGGGGGCGGGGGTTGGCATTTTTTTAATTCTGTTAAGAAGATAATGCATTAGGGATATACTATGTGATTTAATGAGACATAATTTATGTGTTCACACTCACTTTCATGTATAGTTAAGTTACCGCATGCTTTTATGGGCTGAATGTTCTTCTTAATTCATGTGATGAAATCCTCACCTCCAGGAAGACTTGAAACCACTCAGTTGGTGGTGTGTGGTTATAGTCTGTGTTGTGGTACAATAGGAAGTGTACGTTTGGTCAGAGTCCTGGTTCCTGTATCAGGGTTTCTAAAACCCACATTTTGGTGTCATATTTGGTGTTCTGAGTATAGAAAAGTAGTTTTTCTTTAGAGACCTAGCAGACTAATACATATGCAGAAACCGCAATCAAGTGCTAACTGCCTAGATGTCATGACACAAGTATGAGGCTACCAGTTGAATTATCATGCAGATTAATATATGTATTAACATACTAACATGTTATTGCATGAAAATTTATCCAGGACAGAAGAAAGGATAAAGTGTGATATAGCCAGGAATGGAACACTATGATGCAATAAAGAAAGAATAAATTACCGCAGAAAAACCATAGATGCCTCATAAAAAGGAGTTGAGAGGCAAGTGCTGGACACAAAAGAATATATACACTGTGGTACTCCTATTTGTTGTGTTACATTATTGTGAAGTTTAACTGAATTGTTTTTTTAAGATGTATTTATTTTTGGCTGTGCTGGGTCTTCACTGCTGTGTGTGGGATTTCTCTACTTGCTGCTCTCTTGTTACGGTGCAAGAGCAGCTCACTGTGATGACTCTTCTCATAGCAGAGTGCAGGCTCTAGGCTGTGGGCTTCAGTAGCTGAGGCACACAGGCTCAGTAGCTGCAGTGCCCAGGCTCCAGGGCACAGCCTCAGGATTTGTGGCCCATGAGCTTCGTTGTTTCACAGCCTGTGGGATCTTCCCTGACAGGGACTGAACTCATGTCTCCTGCATTGGCGGGCAGATTCATTACCAATGAGCCACCAGGGAAGCCCCTAATCAAATTATTAAAAAGACATTCTAAGCTTGATTCTAAATCCTACCTCAATAATTTATGGATGAAGATTAGATGTTCCATGACTTACAACCAGGAAATTATGCATACTGGAAAAGATATTATTTAAAGGACTCTCCACAACCTAGATGGACCCTTATCAGGTGCTCTAAACTAGCTCATGCACAACAAAACTGAAGAGAATGAACTCTTGGATTAATATTTCCCACTTAGAAAGGGCGACTGCACTGAACTGGCTAACAGAGAACACTGCTGACCTCAGAAACACCTAAAAACAATGCTCAAACACAGAGGATGTTTGAGCTCATACATTCATACCAGGACGAGAAGAAGACAACATTGGAAAAAATTTTAACCTTTCAGTTTTCACTCATGTCTAGACAAACTTGAAGTTTTTTCCTGTCAGGAATATATTCAGTGATGCAGAGAATTGAATTATTCATTGTACCTTTTTTGCCCAGTGAGAATCACATGAATGTTTATTGAAACTCCTTTATTTTAGGGGCTCAAATGTGTTGAAGTCCTACCATTAGGTGAAGGAGATCTCACCTGGAAATAGGGTGTGTGCAGATGTAATCCAACCAAGGTGAGGTCAGGGTAGATTAGGTTGGGCTCTAATCCAAAGACTGGTGCCTTTACCAGGAGGCACACCTTGAAAGAAACGTGGACACGCAAAGAAGAGACGGATATAGGAAAACAAGACACACGAGCGTCATGGAAGGACAGAAACAGACACTGGGGCTACGCACTGCCAAGGGTTTCGGCAAGCACCAGTGCTGTGCACAGTACCTCAGTCATGTCCGACTCTGCGCTGCCATGGACTGCAGCCCACCAGGTTCCTCTGTCCATGGGGATTCTGCAAGCAAGAATACTGGAGTGGGTTGCCACTTCCTTCTCCATGCAGTCACCAGTAGTCAGGAAGAGAAAAGATGGAGCCTTCCTTAGAGCCTTCAGAGAGGACCCTACTGACAGCTTGATTTCAGACTTCTAACCCTCACAATCTTGAAAGAATAAATTTTGGTTGTTTCAAGCCATAGAGTTTGTGGTAATTTTTATAAAGACTTCACTGTCCCAACCAAGCTTGCGGGGGCTTAGGCTGCATTCCCAGCACAAAGGGAACTGGTGAGCAAGAAGGAAGGCAAGAGAGCAGTTTTAGAAAAGAGCCAAGAAACAGACCCAGGGACGTCTAGAAATGTGACACCTAGTAGACGAGGAAAGAAATACCAGCGAAGGGTACACTGCTCAATACGTGACAGTGGGAGAACTGGCTGATCCTGTAACTAAAAGAGGATTTCTATTTAGCACAACACACAAACGTTCATTTTAGGTTGATCAACGCATGAAGGTGACTGTTCGTGCAGGCTCGGGGCTGTATGCCAATAGGAGCACGTTTACTGAGTAGTTTTAGATATGGGGCTGGGGCATTAAAAAGGAGACGGCACGTTTCCAGGTAGGACCCAGACAGAGACCTAAAATCCCTGCTCGGCCCTGGGGCGGAGTCCTGGCAGCCAGCCCCTTCCCAGAACCACCCCGAGCTGTGTGTGGCTTTGCGGCAGCTGGAAGGCCCAGTATCTTGGGGAGAACTGGTCAGTGTGACTGTGTGTGTGTGAGAGAGAAAGCGAGAGACAGAGAGAGAGGGTATGCGTGAGAGGAGGAGGGCAGAAGAGAGGAATGATTGTGTTAGGTGCTCAGTCATGTCTGCCTCTTTGCGACCCTGTGCGCTGTAGCCCTCCAGGCTCCTCTGTCCATGGGATTCTCCAGGCAAGAATACTGGAGTGGTTGCCATTTCCTACTTAGGTGTGTGTGGGGCAGTGCCACTAATTTGTGATAGGAAGGTGAATGTGAAGAGAGGGAGGGAATGCTGGAAAGAGTGTGTTGGATGTGTGGGGAGCAGCCACAACTGGTGTGTGAGAATGTTGGGAACCTTGATGTGTGTGTCTGTGTGTGACTGTGGACAGCTGAGCCTGGGACAGAAGGGGAGAAGACAGTATGCATATGCAGAGGGCCCGGAGGGGGATGCCCTGGGGGACCCAGAGAGGAGGAAGAGAGTGAAGGGAAATGGCTGTGAGGGGAAAGTTTCTGGATGGCAGTGGAAGTAGACGGGAGCCTTCTGTGTGGAATTTGTGTGAAGGAGTGTGTACAGACAGTGTGAGGAAGCCAGGGTCCCTGAGGGAAGGGAACGCGGTGTGACTTTGCAGAGAGTGGAGAGCCAGTGGGGCAGGCAAGCAGGCACTTGTGTGTGAAAGAAAATGTGTGGGGGGTGGGGGATGGGGGGTGCACAGAGGGAAGGGGGTGTGAGGAGACCTGCATGGAAAATTTCAGGAAGGGTGACGTGCACAAGGGTGGAAGGAGTGTAAGTGAGAAGCATGAAGTCTATGTGGGGAACACGTGTGTGTGAGGGGGCTGTGTGGGAGGCTGGAGAGTCAGGCTGGGCTGTGGGTGATGGAGGGCAGTGTGAGGGCGAGGGGGCTTGTATGTGTAACTGTGGGGGCTGAAGTGTGGGAAGACAGGTGTGCATGGAGAGTGTGGGGTGAGCAGTGTGTCAGGACTGTTGCTGAAGAGGCCTCAGTGGTGACCGGCTCCCCAGCTTCTCCTTTCTCTGGGCCCCGACCCTCTGGCCTGGACCCCAAGGTTCCAAGGGAACCGAAAAACTGGCAGGGACAGGGAAGAAGCTGATACCCCCTATCATGTACTTTCTTTTTTTAGCTTGAAACACCACACAAGAATATCTGCCTTGTGACAGGTGTCAACTGGGGTCACCTGCCTTCACCAGCTGACACCTCCCCCAGGCCCAGGGGCTGAACTGCATTCTCTCCCTCAGTTTCTAGTCAGCCTGGGGCTTCCCTGATAGCTCAGTTGGTAAAGAATCCACCTGGAATGCAGGAGACCCCGGTTTGACTCCTGGGTCAGGACGATCCTCTGGAGAAGAGAAAGGCTACCCACTCCAGTATTCTGGCCTGGAGAATTCCATGGACTGTACAGTTGGACCTGACTGAGTGACTTTCACTTTGGAGCCTCTGAGCAATAGGATTCCCTTCAATCCCCACCTGCCTACTAAGCTCAGGGGGAGGGACTCCTGTGGGGGGCAAGACAGGTGGACGAGGGGACCCAACCCTCTCCACCACGCCCCTCCCACCTCTCCAGGCCCAGACTCCTCACTGTTCCCCAACTCCTTCCTCCCCACCTCGCCCTTCTCCCCACCTTCCCTCATCTCTTACCGCTCATCGCAGATGTTCTCAAATCTCTCCAGTAGCTCTGGTGGGGAGCCAGGAGCCTGCATGGCAAGACCCCCGGACCCACCCTCAGACACTCACAGCCCATGTGTCCTGGGAGGGAATAGAAGCACCTTCCACAGAAAAGTGGGGACTTGGGAGCCTGAGCTGTGACCTTGGAGACTACTCCCCAGCAGCTTTTAAATGCAACCTGCCCTCCCTCCCCCCGCCCTCCCCCTCCCTCTCCCTTTCCCTCTCCACCCCAACCACACTCCACCCCACTCCTCCCACACCACCCCTTGGCCCCCCTCCAGGAAACCCTGGAGCCAATACCCACCTTGCCAAGCCCTCCCTGCTGTCCTGAAGAGGTCGCCCTAGTACTTACCACTACTTTCCACGGGATGGTTTGTTTTTTCAGTTAGCTTATTAACTGCGGGATTCAGACAGGGTCACATATTTTTTTTTCACATGTCCTGCCCTTGGCACTCTCCTTTCCATGTAGCTGATTCCTCTCCCCAATGTGTGTTAGGGCTACTGTACTGGCATCAGCATGTACCCTGGGGAAGTCCTCAGCCATAGTGGCTACAGAACATCAGGGGTTAAATGGAGACATCAGTGAGGATGGGGGAAGGGTGGAAAGACACTAAGTCTGGGGTCCCCTCTGCCTGTCCTGCCTTTCAGGGGACTTGAACCCCGTGTCTTAGACACCAGGCTTTTGAGAGCGCCCTTCCTCCCTTAGTCCCATGGGATTGCTATAACAAGTAACCATACATTGGGTGGCTTACAAACAACAGGAAAGTTTTCCCCATGGTTCTGGAATCTGGTAAGTCGAAGATCAAGGCACTGGAAGATGTCTGGTTCACAGAAGGCTGTCTTCTCACGGTGCACTCACCTTGTGGAAGGGTGGAGGGAACATAGGGTCATTTTCTACAATGGTTCTCACCCATTATTTCGACTGTGTGGATCACAACAAACTCTGCTAAATTCTTAAAGAGATGGGAATACCAGACCACCTTATCTGCCTCCTGAGAAATCTGTATGTGGGTCAAGAAGCAGCAGTTAGAACCGGACATGGAACAACAGACTGGTTCCAAATTGGGAAAGGAGTACGTCAAGGCTGTATATTGTCACCCTGCTTACTTAACTTATATGCAGAGTACATCATGCTACATGCTTGGCTGGAAGAAGCACAAGCTGGAATCAAGACTGCCAGGAGAAATATCAATAACCTCAGATACGCAGACAACACCACCCTCACAGCAGAAAGGAAAGAGGAAGAAAAGAGCCTCTTGATGAAAGTGAAAGAGGAGAGTGAAAAAGCTGGCTTAAAACTCAACATTCAGAAAATAAAGATCATGGCATCTGGTCCCATTACTTCATGACAAATAGATGGGGAAACAATGGAAACAGTGACAGACTTTATTTCCTTGGCCTCCAAACTCATTGCAGATGGTGACTGTAGCCTTGAAATTAAAAGATGCTTGCCCCTTGGAAGAAAAGCTATGACCAACCTAGATAGCATATTAAACAGCAAAGGCATTATTTGGTGACAAAGGTTCATCTAGTCAAAGCTATGGTTTTTCCAGTAGTCATGTATAGGTGTGAGAGTTGGACCATAAAGAAAGCTGAGTGCCGAAGAATTGATGCTTTTGAACTGTGGTGTTGGAGAAGAGTCTTGAGAGTCCCTTGGACTGCAAGGAGATCAAACCAGTCAATTCTAAAAGAAATCATTCCTGATTATTCATTGGAAGGAATGATGCTGAAGCAGAAGTTTCAATACTTTGGCCACCTGATGTGAAGAACTCATTGGAAAAGACTCTGATGCTGGGAAAGATTGAAGGCAGGAGGAGAAGGGAACTACAGAGGATGAGATGGTTAAAAAGCATCACCAACTCAGTGGACATGAGTTTGACCAAGCTCCAGGATTTGGTGATGGAAAAGGGAAGCCTGGCGTGCTACAGTCCACAAGGCCACAAAGAGTCAGACATGACTGAGAGACTGAACTGTATTGAAAGGAACACATCAATCATTTCCCACACACCCATCTTCTGATACCATCACATTCAGGGCCAAAGTTGCAACAGATGAATTTTGTGGGGCACATGAAGAGTGAGCCAGCACTCCCCATGCCAGCTAGTACCTGAGTTCTCTCACAGACACTTAACTTGGCTACAACTTCATTGTCACTCCAGCCCTGATATGAGATGGAGGCTCCACAGAGGCATTGGAGAAACAGATTTTCCTTCATTATGACAATAACAGGCCCAAATCCTTGCTTCTCTTGGAGGAAAATTAATGCCTTGAAGGCCTGCTCAGAACAGACCCAGACCCTGGGGGAGACATGGGGCAAGGACTCAGAACCTGAGGCCGTTCAGCTGGAGAATTGTGGGCCCAGGGTAAGAGGTGGGAACCAGGGCCTAGACACCACCAGGGGAAGGAGAATGTGTGTGTGCTTAGTAGCTCAGTCGTGTTCAACTCTTTGCGACATGGACTGTGGCCCACCAGGCTCCTCTGTCTGTGGGATTCTCCAGGCACGAATACTGGAGTGGGTTGCCATGCCCTCCCCCAGGGGAGCTTCCCAACAGGGACTGAACCCAGGTCTCCCGCATAGTAGGCAGATTCTTTACGGTCTGAGCTATTGAGACACCACAGAAGCAACTTAAATGACAATCGACAAATGAATGGATAAAGAAGATGTGGCGGGGGCTTTCTGGTGGGTAGTGATAGGAATTCTCCTGCCAATGCAGGGGACACAGGTTTGATCCCTGGTCAGGGAAGATCCCACATGCCACAGGACGACTAAACCCATGTGCTTTGGAAGCCCAAGCAAACTAGAACCGGTGCTTTGCAACAAGAGGAGCCACTGTAATGAGAGGCCTGTGCACACCCACCCTGCTCTGTCTCCGAAAGGCTGTCCTTGTTGCCCAGGAGGTTCCCTGGATCCTGGGGCCGAGACGCTTTAGCTCTTACTGCTCATTCTCTGACATTTATTCTCCTTCCCCCTTCAAGGAACCTCACACTGATCAGAATGGCCATACTGAAAAGTCTATGAGTTTGAGTAGGCTCCGGGACTTGATGATGGACAGGGAAGCCTGGCGTGCTGCAGTCCATGGGGTCACAAAAATTTGGACATGACTGAGCGACTGAACTGAACTGAACTGAAGGAGGCAAAAACTGTAAAAACAGGTACCAAAGTTATTACTGGAGACATACAGAAATAGTTCGTTTATTTAAGAGGGAAGCAAGGTGGAAATGTATACCCAGAAAGGAGTGCAGGCGTCCTGAATGAGCAATACAAAGAAGCTAGGCTAGGGATTTAACATACACATACATGTCTCTATCTTCCCTGGTGGCTCAGTTGGTAAAGAATTTGCCTGCAATGCAAGAGACCCGGGTTCAATCCCCGGGTCAGGAAGATCCCCTGGAGAAGACAATGGCAATCCACTCCAGTGTCCCTTGCCTGAAGATTTCCATGAACAGACGAGCTGGTAGCTTACAGTCCATGGGGTCCCAAAGAGTCGGACATGACTGTGTAACTAACCTTCTTTCACTTTCACTTCCATACATGCATCTTTTCTTCCCCAACTCCCCTCCCATCCCCACCCAGGCTGCCACATAACATTGAGCAGAGTTCTATGTGCTATACAGTAGGTCCTTGCTGGTTATCCATTTTAAATAAATCAGTGTGTGCATGTTGATCCCAGACTCCCTAACTATCCCTTCCCCCCATCCTTTCCCCCTGGCAACCATAAATTCATTCTCTACGTATGTGAGTCTCTTTCTGGTTTGTAAGTAAGAGCACTTGTATCACGACTTTTTGGATTCTGAGTATGAAGGATGTCAGAAGGTGTTTCTGCTCCTCTGTCTGACGTATGTCGTTCAATATGACACTCTCCAGGTCCATCCATGTTGCTGCATAGGGCATTGTTTCATTCTTTCTGAGGCTGAGAAATACTGCCCTGTGTATATGTCCCACATCTTCTTTGCCCATTCATCTGTGGGTGACGTGTAGGTGGCTTCCAGGTCCCGGCTACTGTGAGCAGCGCTGCCGTGAACACAGGGTGCACGTGTCCTCTCAGACCATGTGTCCTCATAATCGCCAGGGACATCGAATCCCACAAGATGGACAAAGGGTGAAACGTCATGACCTCTCTTGGGGGTTAGAAAAACAAATCTTAAATACTTCAAGTTTTCTGGAGTACTGAGATTTTTATTTAAATAGCACTAGCATAATAAATAGGCTTCCCCAGTGGCTCAGATGGTAAAGAATCCACTGTCAAGGCAGGAGACACAGGAGACGTGGGTTCAATCCCTGAGTTGGAGACGTCCCCTGAGAAGGAAACAGCAACCCACTTCAGTATTCTTGCCTGGAGAATCCCATGGACAGAGGAGCCTGGCGGGCTACAGATCACGGGGTCAAAAAGAGTTGGACACGACTGAGCGACTAACACAGCGACTAATCGTGATAAATTATTAAGGGAAACAGTCATAAATAAAACTATCTTCTATTGAAAATAGGCTGAGGTGATTTCTCCAGACGCAGAAAGAATCCCTGAGTCCTGTAATAGCAGATGGTATTTTTCTTGCAATATCATTTGCAAGAACGAGGTCACGAGGCAGAGTCTATTATCCACAAACTAGAATACGATGAAAAATGTCCTGTTTGTGGAGCCTTCTTCAAGGACTTGAGCATTTCCGTGTAGAAATTCCATCACTTAGCACCAGGAGGAAATGGTGAAATAAATTGTTTCTGTTTTTTGTTTTTTTTTAGAGACACTGAGTGGGATTTCCCCAAATGTGATAAAGCCCATGAGGTGATGCATCTACTGTGTCACCGTAACCAGAAAACAGACCCAGGATTCATGGGGTCTGATCTCCTGGATCTAAAGTGAAGAGCAGGAGAGAGGCAGACAGAGCACCTGTCGCGCTTCCTGGGAGCACCGTCTCCTGCAGAAAAGAAAGACATGTTGGTCCAAGAGGCTGAGGAACTCCTGTCACTTTCCTGGGGCTGCACCTCTCCAGCCCCGCCCTCACTGAGGGGCTCCTATGTCCTCCACCTCCACCCCCACCCCAGGCCCAGCAGCTTCTTGTCACCTCCTCCTTCCTTCCTGCATCACAGAGGCACCCCAGGCCCTGACACCCGCTGCTCAGGCTCAGGACTGAAGCCAGTGAGGAATCAATCTGCTCCCTTTACTCAGGTCCGGATCCTCCCTCAGGGGGGCCTAACCAGGGAACAGGTCCGGGGAGGAGGGGCATTGCTTCCTGACAGCCTTGGGGGCTGCAGGCAAACCTCCTTCCTTCACTCCCCTCTAGCCTCTGAGCCAGCAGCACACACAGCTCTCAGGACCAGGGTCCCTGCCCCCCATCTCTTCCTGGTCCCCCCAGCTGGGCGCCTCCACCCCAGCTCAGGCCCACCATCCCCAGGCACTTCTGCTCAAGGCAGGGCCTCTCAGTGATGGAGGCTCTGGGTCCCCAGGAGGCTGCTGACGTGCAGGCCACAGGCTGAGTCCGAACTGTTGCTGCTCCTGGAGCACAGGCCTGGCCTCAGGCCTTCCCACAGTCTTTGCTGTGGGGCTCCTGCCTTGCTTGCTTGACCCAGGCCACTTCCTGTGAGAACGGGCCTTTGGAGTTGGGTCTTCAGTTCTTGCTCTCGGGTGATAGGTGGTCTTATCACCCTGGTCATTTCCAGGGTGAGGAGGTTCAGTGAGGGGCAGAGGTTGGCTGGGATTCACCTTCCCCATCCTCACTCCAGGCCCTGTGCCCCTGCCTTCCCTCTGAATTCTGCCCTCAGTACCTGCTCCTGGAAAGGACTCAGCCCAGGAAGACAATTATGATGAAACTGCTGAGAAGCACGGGGAGGATACAGGTGACGTGCTTGGTGGCTGTGGCCGTGGAGTTGACTCTGAGGGGAGCTTCAGTTGGTGATGCTGTAAGGAAAGTGAGAGTGAAGCCCTTGTTCCTACCCCTAAACTAAGCAGATGCCTTCTCAGCCCCCCTGACCCAGGTACCCCTACTATGCAGCCTGTTTGCACCCACACATGGAGGCCCTTGTGACAGGTCCTCAGGCGAGACGGGAGGGAGGGAGGAACCCGGTCCCCATGGGACTCTGACAGCTAATGAGTAAGCAAGATTTCCAACAGAGCCACTCAGTACTAATGTGACATCAGAGGTGGTGACATCAGGATGGAGTCCTCAGGAGCTGACAGCAGAGGTGCTATTGACAGATTTCCAGAAGTAGGATTGGTGACATTTAAAAGAAAGTTCTGGAAAGAGGGAATACTAAGAAGGAGATTGGAATCATAGAGATGCTCTCATGTTTAGGATCAGTGAGAATCCATGTTCAATTGTACAAAGGCCTGTGCTGTGAGGAGAGACGTCAGGAGCTGGAAGAGGAAGGAGGATTACAGAGCATCCCCGGGCCATTGTTCTCCCAGGACAGCTCACCTCTGACAGATCATTTTCACACACACAGAGAGGGGGGTCCATGTCACCGTGAGAGAACTACCACTTTCTCCTACTCTTCTCACTTACCCGCGGTCTTCAACATTTTCTCCCAGCGCACCAAGGAAGTGTGATACCAGCGCTGACAGTCTCCCATGGAGACCTTCTTGAAGAAGTCCATCACAGCTCTGTCATTTTCCCATTTCTCTTTCATCCGTCTCCCTTTAGAGTGAACCATTGTCCAGTATCCATTCTCCGAATCAAAGAGGAGGCACAGTTGTCCATTGAAGCCAAACTCCCAGGATGCACTGGTGTGTCCATTGTCTTCACGCCAGCATGTCATCCTGGCCTGCAGGGTGAGAGGGCCTGACCCCACCGAGGAAAAGAAAGAACTCAGCCTCTGAGCTTGAGAGATTCTTTGCCCAACCTGGGTCCACCTCCCCTGGGCCCAGCTAATCTGGTCCTAGTCTCTCCTGCAACAGCTGCTCTTCCCATTGGACTACTAGGGAAGGACAATATCCAATTTTTTTTTTTTTTACCTGAAAACAGTGGATGCAGCTAAGCCCCCAGTCTACTCCTCCTGCATTTGGACTTTCTAACTCACCCTCGTCTATGTGTTTCTCCGGTGTAACGTCAGGCATCTGCTCCTTGAGCAAGTCTCCAATGTCTCTGAGTGTGTCAGTCTGTGTTTCCCACGAGTTCATACTTTTCACTTCCTCTCCCAATGGACTCATGTACATGATCTTAGCTCTACCACAGTCATAGGAGAGAAAGACCTTTTGATCAACTTCTCCTTGAACCTCACACCATGGCTGACCATCTCTGGGCCGAGGATCAATGGTGACATTATAGGAAAGAGAATGAGCATCTGTGAAGGCAAACACAGTGAGGGTGAGGTTGGGGAAAAAGACCCTGAGGCCCCTTCCCCCAGTTATGTGAGAGCAGAGTAAAGTGCAGGGCTGGGCTGACAGAGCAATGACACCCCACAACACACACCACAGAGCCAGTGCCCCTCCTCTCCTTGTGGAGAAGGAGGAGTCCCCTGCCTGGCAAATTTCACACATCCTGGGTGTGTCCCCTTTTCCACCAGATCAGTTCTCAGCATAATAACCTTTGCAGAGACGTGCCAGGCTGCTATGCAGGAAAAGCCTAGATGACAGAGGACTGTCAGAATCTAACCCCATGTCCTGTGAGAGATGGGGAGCCTGTGGGGATGCTCCTGAGGAAGCAGGATGACAGGGAGAGGGGCAAAGAGGTGACGGGTGAGCACAGAACCCCAAGTTGGAGAAGGAAGAGTTTATAATTACGGATCACAGGACTTAGCAAGGCCGGGGAGATGCTCCTGATCTCCCACTAGGATGGGTCTTGGAAGCCTGGAGAAAGGCCTAGCCCACATGGCATGAAAGAGAAAATCCAGAACTTCTGAGGCAGGTGGTAGAGGAGGGGATCAAAGGCTCAGAGAAGTGAATCTGCCAGGGCAGACACGGTATGAAAGGGCAGGAAAGTGTGCAGGCCACCAGGCGCCATGGGAAAGCCTGATGGATTCTATGGAACCTGAGAGGAAAGCATGGATGAGAAGCATCTCCAATAGCTCAAGGATGACTTTTGTGGAAATCAGGGATGGTGATAGGAGACTGTGTTCCTGTGGGCTTCCGGCAGGAACAGGGATGGAAAATGGGGAAAGATCAGATTCCAGGTGGAGTACTGTATGT
Source organism: Bos taurus (assembly GCF_002263795.3). Lineage (NCBI taxonomy): Eukaryota > Metazoa > Chordata > Mammalia > Artiodactyla > Bovidae > Bos > Bos taurus. The sequence goes on along the minus strand of NW_020190741.1, from coordinate 3,258 downwards.
CAGGAGCAAAGTTGGTACAATGGTCAAAGTCATTAGTGAAAGTCACTCAGTCGTGTCTCACTCTTGTGACCCCCATGGACTATACAGTCCATGGAATTCTCCAGGCCAGAATACTGCAGTGGGTAGCCTTTCCCTTCTCCAGAGGATCTTCCCAATCCAGGGATCGAACCCAGGTCTCCCACGTTGCAGGCGGATTCTTTACCAGCTGAGCTACAAGGGAAGCCCAAGGATACTGGAGTGGGTAGCCTATCCCTTCTCCAGCGGATCTTCCAGACCCAGGAATTGAATGGGGGTCTCCTGTGTTGCAGGTGGATTCTTTACCAACTGAGCTATCAGGGAAGCTGAAAGTGATTAGAGAGTCCCAATGCCAGCCAGGGCCTGACTGCAGAGAGTACAATGCTGGCTCATAGCACAGGGTGATCCTAGAGGCAGAGAGATGGTCAGTGAACCTGGATGCAAACTGCTTGATTGAGAGACAGAAAACAAGGAGAGACAAACACAAGACTGGATGATCAGTAGGCTGAAGCAGCCATCCCTACCAAACATCCCTACCAAAATCTCCAGAACTGAGCTACTTCTCAGAAGGCATCACCAGAGAAAGAAGCCACGTCCCAGTGAGGAGGGCCCTTTCATCACCACAGCAAGTGCAGAAGTCCTTCCATACTCTCCCGATGAGCCACACGGTTATTTACTGGGGTAAGTAAGTCCAATACTTTGGCCACCTGATGCAAAGAACTGACTCATTGGAAAAGACCCTGATGCTGGGAAAGATTGAAGGATAGAGGAGAAGGGGACAACAGAGGATGAGATGGTTGGATGGCATCACCGATGCGATGGACATGACTCTGGGAGTTGGTGATGGACAGGGAAGCCTGGCAGGCTGCAGTCCATGGGGTCGCAAAGAGTGGACACGACTGAGTGAATGAACTGAACTGAACTGGAAGTGCAGAAGGAGAAACTACTCCCACATTCATTAGACCCAGTGTGTTACTAACACCACGCACAGGAACGGTAGCATGATCATGGCCCCCGTGCTGTGAAGTGATGCTCCGAGGACCAGGCAATTAATAGACACCTGTCCCAGGCCCTGCTAGCAGTGGTTATCTCTGGGTCCACAGATCCACTCAGTGTCCATTGCACACGTCCTGGACTTCTGACATGAATGCACAGTCTGTGTTGTTAGTAAACTGCCATGGGTGAGGTACCATAGTCGTGGATTCCACATTCATTCTTCTCACCCTGACTCCCCATCCCCCGATAGTACATGGAAACAGTATCACTCCTGGAGGAAATAATGAAAACGAGTACCAACCTACAATCTCCCTAGGCCTGCAGAGCTGTGGTCCCTATCTTATCTCCACTGAATTACCACTGAGGTCCTAGGTTCCCTCTAATGGTACATATGACACATTCCAGGCTTCAAAACCCTAGGTCTCTGCTGCAACTGCTGTCCTGGCACAAAGGCAGTCACAATTGATGAATGATGAGTGTGGCTGGACCTGCTTCTTGGGCAGATGACCCAACAGAACCGGTAACATCATAGCTTCCTGTGTTCAGAAAGGTGCTACATGCTGTAGGTGGCATTTTACTTGGAGGCTCACAACACAGACTCCTGGTGTCCTGAAGAAAGGACATACCACTTGCAGTGAGAAAGCCCATACCATTCAGTGTGGCTCCTGGTATGGTCCTGGGGCCTGGCAGAGACGAGGCCTCTGGTCATGGAATGTCAGAGTTGCCCATTATGATCTGGATTCACCAACCCCAACCATTAGTTCAGATAGGCCAGCCGTCATAGGATAGAAGTGATTATGTGGCTTGGCATAACCAGGGCTACAGGGAGAACAATAAAGATGTGCCAGCAGGTGACCTAGGCCTGACACCAGAGTTGATACAGGGCCACTATCCCCTGCTCACACCTGTGGCTTCATGCAGTATCCCCTATGGCTCCTTGAACCAAGGAAGCCAGACTATAGCAGAGGGGGTGCATTAGCCCATAACAGCCAGATCCACACTCCTATCACAGTCCCACCACCAGAAGCTACAAGGCAGGACACGGTAAGTTTCTGGTTCATAAACAGACAACTGAGGCAGCTCTTTGGATGCATTCTCTATCGGGATGGGTCACTCATTCCTGGGGTCAGAAACCAGGACAGTGGACAAGTCTGGTTCTCAGTTGATTTACACATTATATTTGGCTCCTGCTGCTCCACAAACATGGAAGCTCCTTTTGCACCCAGAGACAGATACCAAATGGCCTAAAGAGACCTCGAGATTTACTTTCTTCTGCAGAAAAAAAATCTGTCAACTCCTACCTTAATCAATAACCATTATAGGCTGCTGCTGTCCCAATTCCTAGACACTATGAATGTGGGACCAAAGGGTAGAAGTGGGGATGCCCAGCCTCACCCTCGAGCCCTGTGTCATACTCTGGGAAACCCTGTTCCTGTCCCTCCTAAGTTAGGTCCTGGGGGTCTGGTCGGGGGTTTTGCTGGGTGAATTATCAGACAGAGGGATAAGATGCCAGTTGAGAGAGGGCATGTTTAGATTCTCTTCAAGAGATAGGAAGCTGTTGGAGGCCCTGGGCTTCTTGGGACCATGGAAAAGTGGGTAATAAATGGTCTTGTAACCAAAAGGGCTCTAGGGGACCTTAGTGGGAAAGACCTGCCCCCGCCTCCCATGGTCTCTGTCTGCCTCTTGTTTGTAGAAAAGTTTCAGTCAGCCAGGCCTCCTGTGAGTCTCAAAACAGTGGTTTACGAGTTAAGGATTAGAACATGTGAAGATGGAGAAAGGAATACTCCTTAGGCTGGGAAACTGGTAACAATTTAGACTGTGACCAGCCACATAGCAGTGTCATGAAATTACCAGTTCCCTGAAAGATAACAAAGAGCTGACACAAGCCTCAAGTTGTTTCTACAGGAAAGCAGACCTCCAGCACAAAAACTGCTGGCTGCAAACACGCAGAACCCCAGACTGGTTGGAACCATAATTTGGTGGTGCACAAACGTTCGCCTTGTGCCAACCACCCTGACTGTGCTCAAGACGCTGATGCGCCCGCAGCTGCCACCTCTGCCCCCTTTCTAACCTGGAAACTTGGAGGCGGTCTGAAAACATTAGGTCACTATTTCCCAGGGCTCCTGAACAAACCAGCTTCTCCTTTTCCACCACTTGTTAACTTCACAGTGGTAGCATATGGTCATAACCAGCTTCATATTTAGTAACGGCCTGAACTGCGTTGTGGAAAGGGAATCTTCTCTCTTT
>NW_020190740.1:0-6211 GCF_002263795.3 Bos taurus | reverse complement strand
CTTCTACCCTCCTGATCTCGACAAGGAGGGTCGACTCCCTGCTTTGTCTGGAAGGGGTTCCCGACCTTCTGGTTGCACCTCAGGATGAGGCCGGTCTCACGACGACATTCCAGACGTGGCTCGTGGTGCTTCCACATTGCGAAGCACCCCGATTTCCCGGTCCCCTCTTGAGAAGAACCCGATGCCCGGACACCTCTCCGAACTCCACCAGGTGAATGAAGTCAACACGAAGGGGCAGTGACTCGCCCGTGCATCGTCCGGAAAAACCCCCAGGTTCCAAATACAGTTCGACAAGTGGCCTCTCTCCCCGGGGACACCTCGAGAGGCAAGCGGAGTTCCATGCCTCAACCCAAGCCGAGGCCTGACTCTCCTGTCCCCAGTCTGCAGGGACCCTGCGAGCGGAGTCTGAAATCAGAGGAACCCTGAGGTTCCTGCATCAAATGGAGATGAGGCCCTCTTCCAATGCACCAAACCCAGTGGAGTCCCGAGAGGCCCCTCCCACCTCCAGTTTCCCTGACTTCTCAGAGCCACCGTGAGAAGCCCCCTGAGGTCAGCTGCAAAAGTCGAGGGAAGCCAGGGTTTCCTGCCTCAACCCGAGAAAGACCTCGAATGACCTTCTTCAACACGTCTCGCGGCCAGATTCCCCTACCATGACTCGATAGCAATGACGCGCTCCCCCTCGCCACTCGCATGGAGACCCGACTTCCCTGGCGCCCCACGAGAGGCTCACTGACCTCGACGTCGTACTTCGTGAGAAACCGCACCAAGGGGACGCCGCTCGAGCACAAACCCGAGACTCTCCCGTCATCGCGAGATGAGGGCCTTCGTCTCCTGCATGGCCTAGAGACCAATCTTGCGACCTCTTTCCAAACGCCTGAGGAGGCTTGACTCCCTTTAGACCACCCAGTGAGCTCCAAGAGATACCCGTCGCGACTCGAGAGCAGAGCGGGGTTCTTTGCTTCCACTCGAGATGAATGCCTTTCTCCACAGGTGCGTCTGGAATGCAACCCCGAGATCCCGGTCGCCCCTGGGGAGGAACATTGGCTTCTGGACACAAGCCGAGATGAGGTCTATTGGCCCTGCGTTCATTCGAGAGCAATCCCAAGCTTTCCTTTCACTCGAATGGAAGATTGGACTTCCCTGGGCCAACACAAGAGGCATCCTGAATTCCCCGTCATAACTCGAGAATCCCGCCGCAACTCGACAAAACCGCTTGGTTCCCCCGTCATCGCAAGATGAAGCCCTTTCCCTCTACAGCATCTCAGGGGAAGTCCCACGTTAGGAATTGGAGGTCGAAACGGTACGTGGCACCCTTGATGCGCCCCACCAAGTTCCCCGGCGTCCCGGTCTTCCTGGAGAGGAACACCGAGGTTTTCCGGCACCACTTCCTCTGAGCCCCTTCTACCCTCCTGATCTCGACAGGAGGGTCGACTCCACTGCTTTGTCTGGAAGGGGTTCCCGACGTCCCGTTCGCACCTCGGGATAAGGCCGGTCTCACGACGACATTCCAGACGGGGACTCATGGGTGCTTCCACATTGCGAAGCACCCCGATTTCCCGGTCCCCGCTTGATAAGAACCCGATGCCCGGACACCTCTCCGAACTTAACCCTGTGAATGAAGTCAACACGAAGGGGCAGTGATTCGCCCGTGCATCGTCCAGACACAACCCCAGGTTCCAAATACAGCTCGACAAGTGGGCCTCCTCTCCCCGGGGACACCTCGAGAGGCCAAGCGGAGTTCCATGCCTCAACCCAAGAATAGGCCTGACTCTCCTGTCCCCAGTCTGCAGGGGACCCTGCGATCGGAGGGTCTGAAATAAGAAGGAACCCTTAGGTTCCTACCTCAACTGAAGATGAGGCCATTCTTCCAATGCACCAAAACCCACCTGGAGTCCCGAGAGGCCCCTCCCAACTCCAGTTTTCCCCTGACTTCTCAGAGCCACCATGAGAAAGCCCCCTTGAGGTCACCTGCCACAAGTCGAGGGAACCCAGGGTTTCCTGCCTCAACCCGAGAAAGACCTCGAGAGACCTTCCTCAACACGTCTCGAGGCCAGATTCCCCTACCATGTCTCGAGAGCAATGACGCGCACCCCCTCGCCACTCGCATGGAGACCCGAATTGCCTGGCGCCCCACGAGAGGCTCACTGACCTAGCCGACGAACCTCGTGAGAAACCGCACCCTGGGGCCGCCGCTCGAGAACAACCCCGAGACTCCCCCATCATCGCGTGATGAGGGCCTTCGTCTCCTGCATGGCCTAGAGACCAATCTCGCGACCTCTCTCCAAACGCCTCAGGAGGCTTGACTCCCTTTAGTCCACACAGTGAGCTCCAAGAGATACCCGTCGCGACTCGAGAGCAGAGCGGGGTTCTTTACTTCCACTCGAGATGAATGCCTGTCTCCCCGGCTGCGCCTGGAATGCAACCCCGAGATCCCGGTCGCCCCTGGACAGGAACATTGGCTTCTGGACACAAGCCTAGATGAGGTCTATTGGCCCTGCAGTCACTCGAGAGCAATCCGCAGCTTTCCTTCGCAACTCGAATGGAAGATTGGACTTCCCTGGGCCAACACAAGAGGCATCCTGAATTCCCCGTCGTAACTCGAGAATCCCGCCGCAACTCGAGAAAAACCAAGTGGTTCCCCCGTCATCGCAAGATGAAGCCCTTTCCCGCTACAGCGCTCAGGAGAAGTCCCACGTTAGGAATTGGAGGTCGAATCGGTACTTGGCACCCTTGATGCGCCCCAACAAGTTCCCCGGCATCCCGGTCTCCCTGGAGAGGAACACCGAGGTTTTCCGGCACCACGTCCTCTGAGCCCCTTAAACCCTCCTGATCTCGACAGGAGGGTCGACTCCCCTGCTTTGTCTGGAAGGGGTTCCCGAGATTCCTGTCGCACCTCAGGATGAGCCCGGTCTCTCGACGACATTCCAGACCTGGCCTCGTGGGTGCTTCCACATTCCGAAGGACCCCGATTTCCCGGTCCCTCTTGATAGGAAGCTGATGCCCGGACACCTCTTCGAACTCCACCCTGTGAATGAAGTCAACACGAAGGGGCAGTGACTCGCCCGTGCATCGTCCAGAATAAACCCCCAGGTCCCAAATACAGCTCGACATGTGGCCTCTCTCCCCGGGGACACCTCGAGAGGCAAGCGGAGTTCCATGCCTCAACCCAAGACGAGGCCTGACCCTCCTGTCCCCAGTCTGCAGGGACCCTGCGATCGGAGTCTGAAATCAGAGGAACTCTGAGGTTCCTGCCTCAACTGGAGATGAGGCCCTCTTCCAATGCACCAAACTCAGTTGAGTCCCTAGAGGCCCCTCCCAACTCCAGTTTCCCTGACTTCTCAGAGCCACCATGAGAGTCCCCCGAGGTCACCTGCACAAGTCGAGGGCACCCAGGGTTTTCTACCTCAACCCGAGAAAGACCTCGAGAGACCTTCTTCAACACGTCTCGAGGCCACATTCCCCTACCATGACTCGAGAGCAATGACGCGCTCCCCCTCGCCACTCGCATGGAGACCCGACTTCCCTGGCGCCCCACGAGAGGCTCACTGATCTCGCCGTCGTACCTCGTGAGAAACCGCACCCTGGGGCCGCCGCTCGAGAACAACCCCGAGACTCCCCCATCATCGCGAGATGAGGGCCTTCGTCTCCTGCATGGCCTAGAGACCAATCTCTCGACCTCTCACCAAACGCCTCAGGAGGCTTGACTCCATTTAGTCCACCCAGTGAGCTCCAAGAGATAGCCGTGGCGACTCGAGAGCAGAGCGGGGTTCTTTGCTTCCACTCGAGATGAATGCCTGTCTCCCCGGGTGCGTCTGAAATGCAACCCCGAGATCACTGTCGCCCTTGGAGAGGAACACTGGCTTCTGGACACAATCCTAGATGAGGTCTATTGGCCCTGCAGTCACTCGAGAGCAATCCGCAGCTTTCCTTCGCAACTCGAATGGAAGATTGGACTTCCCTGGGCCAACACAAGAGGCATCCTGAATTCCCCGTCGTAACTCGAGAATCCCGCCGCAACTCGAGAAAAACCACGTGGTTCCCCCGTCATCGCAAGATGAAGCCCTTTCCCGCTACAGCGTTCAGGAGAAGTCCCACGTTAGGAATTGGAGGTCGAATCGGTACTTGGCACCCTTGATGCGCCCCCACAAAGTTCCCTGGCATCCCGGTCTCCCTGGAGAGGAACACGAGGTTTTCCGGCACCCACTTGCTCTGGAGCCCCTTCTACCCTCCTGATCTCGACAGGAGGGTCGACTCCCCTGCTATTGTCCTGGAAGGGGTTCCCGACTTCTGGTCGCACCTCAGGATTGAGGCCGGTCTCACGACGACATTCCAGACGTGGCCTCGTGGGTGCTTCCACATTGCGAAGCACCCCGATTTCCCGGTCCCCTCTTGAGAAGAACCCGATGGCCGGACACCTCTCCCGAACTCACCCTGTGAATGAAGTCAACACGAAGGGGCAGTGACTCGCCCCGTGCATCGTCCGGAAAAACCCCCAGGTTCCAAATACAGCTCGACAGTGGCCTCTCTCCCCGGGACCATCTCGAGAGGCTAGAGCGGAGTTTCCATGCTCAACCCAAGACGAGGCCTGACTCTCCTGTCCCCAGTCTGCAGCGGACCCTGCCGATCGGAGTCTGAAATCAGCAATTACCCTGCGGGTTCCTGCCTCAACTGCGAGATGAGCCCTCTTCCAATGCACCAAAACCCAGTGGAGGTCCGAGAGGCCCTCCCACCTCCAGTTTCCCCTGACTTCTCAGAGCCACCATGAGAAGCCCCCTGAGGTCACCTGCACACAGTCGAGGGAAGCCAGGTTCCTGCCTCAACCTGAGAAAGGCGCTCGGAGACTTCCTTCAGCACGAATCGAGGCAGATTCGTCTCCGAGCCTGTTGAAGATCAGAAAGCCATGGGACGTGTTTCTCGCTCTCCACCTCGCATTGAGACCACTTTGACTCTGCATGGGCGCGCCCGTCCCGGACGAGATGGGGCTCACTGACCTCGCCGCGTAGCCTCGTGAAACCCGCACCCTGGCTGCGTCGGCGTATGAACAACTCCGAGACTCCCCCATCATCGCGAGATGAGGGCCTTCGTCTCCTGCATGGCCTAGAGACCAATCTCGCGACCTCTCTCCAAACGCCTCAGGAGGCTTGACTCCATTTAGACCACCCAGTGAGCTCCAAGAGATAGCCGTGGCGACTCGAGAGCAGAGCGGGGTTCTTTGCTTCCACTCGAGATGAATGCCTGTCTCCCCGGGTGCGTCTGAAATGCAACCCCGAGATCCCTGTCGCCCTTGGAGAGGAACACTGGCTTCTGGACACAATCCTAGATGAGTCTATTGCCCTGCAGTCACTCAAGCAATCCCCAGCTTCCTTCGCAACTCGAATGGAAGATTGGACTTCCCTGGGCCAACACAAGAGGCATCCTGAATTCCCCGTCGTAACTCGAGAATCCCGCCGCAACTCGAGAAAAACCACGTGGTTCCCCCGTCATCGCAAGATGAAGCCCTTTCCCGCTACAGCGTTCAGTAGAAGTCCCACGTTAGGAATTGGAGGTCGAATCGGTACTTGGCACCCTTGATGCGCCCCACCAAGTTCCCCGGCATCCCGGTCTCCCTGGAGAGGAACACCGAGGTTTTCCGGCACCACGTCCTCTGAGCCCCTTAAACCCTCCTGATCTCGACAGGAGGGTCGACTCCCCTGCTTTGTCTGGAAGGGGTTCCCGATCTTCCGGTCGCACCTCAGGTTGAGCCCGGTCTCAGGATGACATTCCAGACGTGGCCTCGTGGTTGCTTCCACATTCCGAAGGACCCCGATTTCCCGGTCCCTCTTGATAGGAAGCTGATGCCCGGACACCTCTTCGAACTCCACCCTGTGAATGAAGTCAACACGAAGGGGCAGTGACTCGCCCGTGCATCGTCCGGAAAAACCCCCAGGTTCCAAATACAGCTCGACAAGTGGCCTCTCTCCCCGGGGACACCTCGAGAGGCAAGCGGAGTTCCATGCCTCAACCCAAGAATAGGCCTGACTCTCCTGTCCCCAGTCTGCAGGGACCCTGCGATCGGAGTCTGAAATCAGAGGAACCCTGAGATTCCTGCCTCAACTGGAGATGAGGCCCTCTTCCAATGCACCAAACCCAGTGGAGTCCCGAGAGGCCCCTCCCACCTCCAGTTTCCCTGACTTCTCAGAGCCACCATGAGAAGCCCACTGCGGTCACTTGC
>NW_020190739.1:0-47458 GCF_002263795.3 Bos taurus | reverse complement strand
TTCATGCGCAGGCATGTCATTAGTGCATGATAGCTAGGTGATCAGTGCATGATCAGCCACGTGATTAGTGTATGATCAGCCAAAAGATCAGTGCATGATCAGGTACGTGATCAGTTCATGATCAGGCACATGATCAGTGCATTATCAGGCTCATGATCAGTGCATGATCAGTTACATGATCAGTGTATGATCAGCCACGTGATCATTCCATGATATCCACGTGATCATTGCCTACATTTACGTGATCAGTGCATGTGAAATCAGGTGATTAGAGCATGCACAGTCACGTGATAATTGTATGATCAGCCAAGTGTTCAGTGCATGATAGACACGTGATCAGTGAATGATAGCCACGGTGACCAGTGCATGATCAGTCCCGTGATCAGTGCATGGGCATCACGTGATCAGTATGATCAGCCACGTGATCAGTGCATGATAGCAACCTAGTCAGTGCATGATAAGCAACGTGATTAGTGCATGATCAGCCACGTGATCAGTGCATGATTCAGCCATGTGATCAGTGCATGCACAGTCAAGTGATCAGCGTATGATCGGCTTCGTGATCAGTGCATGATCAGCCACGTGATCAGTGCTTCATCAGGCACGTGATCAGTGCATAATCAGTCATGAGATCAGTGTATGATAAGCCACGTGATCAGTGCATAATCCACAACGTGATTAGTGCATGGTCAGCCATGTGATGAGTGCATGATAAGCAACGTGATTAGTGCATGATCAGCCACGTGATCAGTGAATGATTCAGCCACGTGATCAGTGCATGATCAGCCACGTGATGAGTGCATGATACGCAAAGTGATTAGTGAATGATCAACCACGTAATCAGTGTATGATCAGCCACGTGACCAGTGTATGATCCACAATGTGATCAGTGAATGATCAGCCACGTGATCAGTGCATGATCAGCCACGTGATGAGTGCATGATACGCAACGTGATTAGTGCATGATCAGCCACATGATCAGTGCATGATCAGCCATGTGATCAGTGCATGCACAGTCACGTGATCAGCGTATGATCAGCTTCGTGATCAGTGCATGATCAGCCACGTGATCAGTGTTTCATCAGGCAGTGATGAGTGCATACTCAGTCATGAGATCAGTGTATGATCAGCCACGTGACCAGTGTATGATCAGCCACGTGATCAGTGAATGATCACACACGTGATCAGTGCATAATTAGTCACGTGATCAGTGCCTGATCAGCCACTTGATCAGTGCATGATCAGCCACATGATGAGTGCATGATACACAACGTGATTAGTGCATGATCAGCCACGTGATCAGTGTATCATCAGCCACGTGATCAGTGCATGATAGCCACGTAAACAGTGCATGAACAGGTACGTGAACAGTTCATGAGCAGTCACGTGATCAGTGCATGATAGACACGTGATCAGTGCATGATAGCCACGTTATCAGTTCATGATCTGTCACGTAATCAGTGCATGCGCAGTCACGTTATCAGTGTATGATCAGCCACGTGATCAGTGCATGATAGCAACCTGATCAGTGCATGATAAGCAACGTGATTAGTGCATGATTAGGCACGTGACCAGTGCATGATCTGTCACATGATCAGTGCATGCGCAATCACGTGTTCAGAGCATGATCCGCCACGTGATCAGGGCATGATCAGCCATGTGATCAGTGCATGATAACCACCTGATCAGTGCATGATAAGCAACGTGATTAATTCATGATCAGCCGGGTGATCAGTGTATGTTCAGCCACGAGATCAGTGCATGATCCGCAACGTGATTAGTGCATAATCAGCCACGTGATCAGTGCATGATCAACCACGTGATCAGTGCATGATCTTCCACGTAATCAGTGCATGCACAGTCACGTGATCAATGTATGATCAGCTTCGTGATCAGTGCATGATTAGTTACGTGATCAATGTATGATTAGCCAAGTAATCAGTGCATGCACAGTCACGTGATCAGTGTATGATCAGCCACGTGACCAGTGCATGATCAGTCACGAGATCAGTGCATGATCAGCCATAGGATCAGTGCATGATAGCCATGTGATCAGTGTATGATACCTACGTGATCAGTGCATGATCAGCCACGTAATCAGTGCCTGATCAGCCACGTGATCACTGTATGATCAGCCATGTGTTCAGTGCATGATAGACAAGTTATCAATGCATGATAGCTACGTGATCAGTGCATGCTCAGTCAAATGAGCAGTGCATGATCAGCCTCGTGATCAGTGGACGATAGCCACGTGATCATTGCCTACAAATATGTGATCAGTGCATGTGCATTCACGTGATTAGTGCATGTGCAGTAACGTGATCAATGCATGACAGCCCCATGATCAGTGCATGATCAGTCACATGATCATGGCATGCGCAGTCATGTGATCAGTGCATGATAGCTACACAATCAGTTGATAAACAGTCAGGTGATAATTGCAGGATCAGACACGTGATCAGTGCATGAAAGCCACGTAATCATTGCATGAACAGGTACGTGATCAGTTCATGCGCAGTCACATGTTCAGTGCATGATAGACACGTGATTAGTGCATGACAGCCACGTGATTAGTGCATGATCAGTCATGTGATCAGTGCATGGGCAGGCACGTGATCAGTGTATGATCAGCCACGTGATCAGTGCATGATAGCCACTTGACCAGTGCATGATCAGTCACGTGAATAGTTCATGATCAGCCACGTGATCAGTGCATAATAACCACCTGATCAGTGCGTGATAAGCAACGTGATTAGTTCATGATCAGCCAGGTGATCAGTGTATGATCAGCCACGAGATCAGTGCATGATCCGCAACGTGATTAGTGCATAATCAGCCACGTGATCAGTGCATGATCAACCACGTGATCAGTGCATGATCAACCACGTGATCAGTGCATGATCTGCCACATGATCAGTGCATGATCAGCCACGTATTCAGTGCACGCACAGTCACGTGATCAATGTATGATCAGCTTCGTGATCAGTGCATGATTAGTTACGTGATCAATGTATGATTAGCCAAGTAATCAGTGTATGCACAGTCACGTGATCAGTGTATGATCAGCCACGTGACCAGTGCATGATCAGTCACGAGATCAGTGCATGATCAGCCATAGGATCAGTGCATGATAGCCATGTGATCAGTGTATGATAGCTACGTGATCAGTGCATGATCAGCCACGTAATCAGTGCCTGATCAGCCACGTGATCACTGTATGATCAGCCACGTGATCAGTGCATGTGCAATCACGTGATCAGTGTATGATCAGCCAATTGTTCAGTGCATGATAGACAAGTTATCAATGCATGATAGCTACGTGATCAGTGCATGCTCAGTCACATGAGCAGTGCATGCACAGTCACGTGATCAGTGTATGATCAGCCACATGATCAGTGCATGATCCGCAACGTCATTAGTGCATGATCAATCACGTGATCAGTGTATGATGAGCCACGTGATCATTGCATGATCACTCACGTGATCAGTGCATGATCAGCCACGTGATCAGTTCATGATTAGCCACGTGATCAGTGCATGCACAGTCACGTGATCAGCGTAGGATCAGCTTCGTGGTCAGTGCATGATCAGCCACCTGATCAGTGCAAGCACAGTCACGTGATCAGCCTAGGATCAGCTTCGTGATCAGTGCATGATCAGCCACGTGATCAGTGCATGATCAGCCACCTGATCAGTGCATGCAACGTCACTTGATCAGTGTATGATCAGCTTTGTGATCAGTGCATGATCAGCCACGTGATCAGTGCATGATCAGGCACGTGATCAGTGCATGATCAGTCACATGATCAGTGTATGATCAGCCACGTGATCAGTGCATGATAGCCACCTGACCAGTGCATGATTAGTCACGTGATCAGTGCATGATCAGCCACGTGATCAGTGCATGATCAGCCACGTGATCAGTGCATGATAAGCAACGTGATTAGTTCATGATCAGCCAGGTGATCAGTGTATGATCAGCTACGAGATCAGTGCATGATCCGCAACGTGATTAGTGCATAATCAGCCATGTGATCAGTGCATGACCAACCACGTGATCAGTGCATGATCAACCACCTGATCAGTGCATGATCTGCCACATGATCAGTGCATGATCAGCCACGTAATCAGTGCACGCACAGTCACGTGATCAATGTATGATCAGCTTCATGATCAGTGCATGATTAGTTACGTGATCAATGTATGATTAGCCAAGTAATCAGTGCATGCACAGTCACGTGATCAGTGTATGATCAGCCACGTGACCAGTGCATGATCAGTCACGAGATCAGTGCATGATCAGCCATAGGATCAGTGCATGATAGCTACACAATCAGTTCATAAACAGTCAGGTGATAATTGTAGGATCAGCCACGTGTTCAGTGCATGATAGACATGTGATCAGTGAATGATAGCCACGTGACCAGTGCATGATCAGTCCCGTGATCAGTGCATGGGCAGTCACGTGATCAGTATGATCAGCCACATGATCAGTGCATAATAGCAACCTAGTCAGTGCATGATAAGCAACGTGATTAGTGCATGATCAGCCACGTGATCAGTGCATATTCCACAACGTGATTAGTGCATGATCAGCCACGTGATCAGTGTATGATCAGCCAGGTGATCAGTGCATGATCACCCACGTGATCAGTGCATGATCAGCCACGTGATCAGGGCATGATCAGCCACGTGATCATTGAATGTTCAGCCACATGATCAGTGCATGCACAGTCACGTGATCAGTGTATGATCAGCTTCATGATCAGTGCATGATCAGCCTCGTGTTCAGTGCATGATCAGCCACGGAATCAGTCAATGATCAGGTACGTGAAGAGTGCTTGATAAGTCACGTGATCAGTGTATGATAGCAAGGTTATCAGTGCATGATCAGCCACGTGATCACTGCATGATCAGCCACGTGGTCAGTGCATGCACAGTCACGTGATCAGTGTATGATCAGTCATATGATCAGTGCGTGATCAGTGCATGTTCAGGCACATGATCAGTGCATGATCAGTCATGTGATCAGTGTATGATGAGCCACGTGATCAGTTCATGATCAGACAGGTGATCAGTGTATGATTCGCCACGTGATCAGTGCATGATAGCTACGTGACTAGTGCTTGATCAGTCACGAGATCAGTGCATGATCAGCCACCGGATCAGTTCATGATTCCCATGTGATCACTGTATGATCAGCCACGTCATCAGTGCATGATGAGCCACGTGATCACTGTATGATCAGCCACGTGTTCAGTGCATGTGCAGTCAAGTGATCAGTGTATGATCAGCCACGTTCAGTACATGATAGCCAAGTGATCAATGCATAATAGCTACGTGATCAGTTCATGCTCAGTCACATGAACATTGCATGTGCAGTCACGTGATCAGTGCATTATAGCCACGTGATTAGTGTATGCGCAGTCACATGATCCGTGCATTATAGCCACGTGATCAGTGCATGATCAACCACTTTATCAGTTCCTGATCAGCCACATGACCAGTGCATGATCAGTCACGTGATCAGTGTATAATCATCCATATGATCAGTGCATGAACACTCAAGTGATCAATAAATGATAGCCATATGATCAGTGCATGATCAGTCACGTGATTAGAGTATGATCAGCCACGGGAACAGTGCCTGCTGAGTCACGTGACCAGGGCCTACTGAGGTGCATGATTCCTGTCTGCCCATCTGCTTGAAAATTGCCAGCTGAGCTGCGTGTTTCATACCTGCTCATCAGCTTGACAATTGCCAGCTTAGCCGTCTGATTCCTGCCTGTTCAGCTGCTTGATGATTGCCAGCTGAGCAGCATGATTCATCACACCTGAGGTCCATAATTATTGCCTGTTGATTGCGTGATTCGTGCCTGCTCAGCTCTTTGGTTATTGCCTCCTGAGGCACATCACGAGTGCATGATAGCCACGTGATCATTTCATGAACAGTCACATGATCAGCATCATTCAGACACGAGATCACTGCATGCTAAGTCACGTGATCAGTGCATGACCAGCCACGTGATTAGTGCATGATCAGCCACGTGATCAGTGCATGCACAGTCACGTGATCAGTGTATGATCAGCTTCGTGATCAGTGCATGATCAGCCACGTGATCAGTGCATGATCAGCCAGGTGATCACTGCATGCACAATCACGTGATCAGTGTATGATAGAAAGGTTTTCAGTGCATGATCAGCCACGTGATCACTGCATGATCAGCCACGTAATCAGTGCATGCACAGTCACGTGATCAGTGTATGATCAGCCAAATTATCAGTGCATGATCAGGTACGTGATCAGTGAATGTTCAGGCACATGATCAGTGCATGATCAGTCATGTGGTCAGTGTATGATCAGCCACGTGATCAGTGCATGATCAGACACGTGATCAGTGTATGATCCGCCACGTGATCAGTGCATGATAGCTACGTGACCAGTGCATGATCAGTCACGTGATCAGTGCATGATCAGCCACCGGATCAGTTCATGATTCCCATGTGATCACTGCATGATAGCTACGTCATCTGTGCATGATCAGCCACGTAATCAGTGCATGATCAGGAACGTGATCACTGTATGATCAGCCACGTGATCAGTGCATGTGCAGTCACGTGATCAGTGTATGATCAGCCACGTGTTCAGTGCATGATAGCCAAGTGATCAATGCATTGTAGCTACGTGATCAGTGCATGCTCAGTCACATGATCAGTGCATGTGCTGTCACGTGATCAGTGCATGATAGCCACATGATCAGTGCATTATCAGTCACGTGATCAGTGGGTGATCAGTAAGGAGATTAGTGTATGCGCAGTTACGTGATCAGTGCATTATAGCCACGTGATCAGTGCATGATCAACCACTTTATCAGTGCATGATCTTCCACATGATCAGTGCATGAACAGTCAAGTGATCAGTGAATGATAGCCAGGTGATCAGTGCATGATCTGTCACGTGATTAGTGTATGATCAGCCACGGGAACAGTGCCTGCTGAGTCACGTGACCAGGGCCTACTGAGGTGCATGATTCCTGTCTGCTCATCTGCTTGAAAATTGCCAGCTGAGCTGCCTGATTCCTACCTGCTCATGAGCTTGACAATTGCCAACTTAGCCGGCTGAATCCTGCCTGTTCAGCTGCTTCATAATTGCCAGCTGAGCAGCATAATTCATCACACTTGAGGTCCATAATTATTGCCTGTTGATTGCGTGATTCGTGCCTGCTCAGCTCTTTGGTTATTGCCTCGTGAGGCACATCACCAGTGCATGATAGACACGTGATCAGTTCATGATCAGTCACATGATCAGCATCACTCAGACACGAGATCACTTCATGCTAAGTCACGTGATCAGTGCATGACCAGCCACGTGATCAGTGCATGATCAGCAACGTGATCAGTGCATGATCAGCCAGGTGATCAGTGCATGCACACTCCCGTGGTCAGTGTATGATCAGCTTCGTGATCAGTGCATATTCAGCCACACGATCAGTGCATGATCACTCACGTGATCAGTGAATTATCATCCTCGTGATAAGTGTATGATCATCCACGTGATCAGTGCATGATAGGCAGGTAATCACTGCATGATAGCCAACAGATCACTGCATGATCAGCCACGTGATCAGTGCATGATAGCCAAGTGATCATTGCATGATAGCCACGTGATCAATGCACGATAGCCACGTGATCAGTGAATGATCAGTCACGTGATCAGTGTATGATCAACCACGTGATCAATGCATGATAGCCACCAGATCAGTGCATGATGAGTCACGTAATCAGTGCATGATCTGTCAGGTGATCAGTGTATGCTCAACCATGTGATCAGTGCATGATCAGGCACGTGATCAGTGCATGATCAGTCACGTGATCAGTGCATGAACAGCCATGTGATCAGTGCATGATCAGGCACGGGATCAGTGTATGATCAGTCACGTGATCAGTGCATGATCAGCTATGGGATCAGTGCATGATCAGGCACGTGATCAGTGTATGATCAGCCACGTGATCAGTGCATAATCCACAACGTGATTAGTGCATGATCAGCCACGTGATCAGTGTATGATCAGCCACGTGATCAGTGCATGATCACCCACGTGATCAGTGCATGATCAGCCAAGTGATCATTGCATGTTCAGCCACGTGACCAGTGCATGATCAGCCACGTGATCAGTGCATGATCAGCCACGTGATCAGTGCATGATCAGTCACGTGATCAGTGTATGATCAGCCTCGTGATCAGTGCATGATCAGCCACGTGATCAGTGCATGATCAGCCACGTGGTCAGTGAATGATCAGGCACGTAAAGAGTGCATGATGAGCCACGTGATCAGTGTATGTTCAGTCTCGTGATCAGTGCATGATCAGCCACGTGATCAGTGAATGATCAGCCACGTGGTCAGTGAATGATCAGGCACGTGAAGAGTGCAGGATCAGTCACGTGATCAGTATGATAGCAAGGTTATCAGTGCGTGGTCAGCCACGTGATCAGTGCATGATCAGCCACGTGATCAGTGCATGCAGAGTAACGTGATCAGTGTATGATCTGCTTCGTGATCAGTGCATGATCAGCCACGTGATCAGTGCATGTGCAGTCTGGTGATCAGTGTATGATCAGCCACGTGATCAGTGCATGATCAGCCACGTGATCAGTGTATGATCAGCCAAATGATCAGTGCATGATCAGGCACATGATCAGTGCATGGCCAGTCATGTGATCAGTTCATGATCAGTCACGTGATCAGTGTATGATCAGCCAAATGATCAGTGCATGATCAGGCACATGATCAGTGCATGATCAGTCATATGATCAGTTCATTATCAGTCACGTGATCAGTGCATAATCAGCCACGTGATCAGTGCATGATCAGGCTCGTGATCAGTGCATGATCAGTTCCATGATCAGTGTATGATCAGCCACGAGATCATTCCATGATAGCCACGTGATCAGTGCATGATCAGTCACGTGATCAGTGCATGATCAGCCACAGGATCAGTGCATGATAGCCATGTGATCAGTGCATGATAGCTACGTGATCTGTGCATTTTCAGCCACGTAATCAGTGCATGAACAGGAACGTGATTAGTGCATGATCAGCCAAGTGATCAGTGCATGATCAGCCATCTGATCATTGTATGCTCAGACACGTGATCAGTGCATGATAGCCAAGTTAACAATGCATGATAGCTACATGATCGGTGCATGCTCAGTCACATAATCAGTGCATGATCAGCCACGTGATCAGTGCATGCATAGTTATGTGATCAGTGTATGATCAGCCTCGTGATCACTGCATGATCAACCACGTGATCAGTGCATCATCAGGCACCTGATCAGTGCATGATCAGTCATGAGATCAGTGTATGGTCAGGCACGTGATCAGTGCATGATCAGCCACGTGATCAGTGCATGATCAGGCACGTGATCAGTGCATGATCAGTCATGTGATATGTGTATGGTCAGCCACTTGATCAGTGCATTATCAGCCACGTGTTCAGTGCATGATAGCCAAGTGATCAATGCATAATAGCTACGTGATTAGTGCATGCTCAGTCACATGATCAGTGCATGTGCAGTCACGTGATCAGTGCATGATAGCCACATGATCAGTGCATTATCAGTCACGTGATCAGTGGGTGATCAGTAAGGAGATTAGTGTATGCGCAGTTACGTGATCAGTGCATTATAGCCACGTGATCAGTGCATGATCAACCACTTTATCAGTGCATGATCATCCACATGATCAGTGCATGATCAGTCACGTGATCAGTGTATAATCATCCACATGATCAGTGCATGAACAGTCAAGTGATCAGTGAATGATAGCCAGGTGATCAGTGCATGATCAGTCACGTGATTAGTGTATGATCAGCCACGGGAACAGTGCCTGCTGAGTCACGTGACCAGGGCCTACTGAGGTGCATGATTCCTGTCTGCTCATCTGCTTGAAAATTGCCAGCTGAGCTGCCTGATTCCTACCTGCTCATGAGCTTGACAATTGCCAGCTTAGCCGTCTGATTCCTGCCTGTTCAGCTGCTTGATGATTGCCAGCTGAGCAGCATAATGCATCACACTTGAGGTCCATAATTATTGCCTGTTGATTGCGTGATTCGTGCCTGCTCAGCTCTTTGGTTATTGCCTCGTGAGGCACATCACCAGTGCATGATAGCCACGTGATCAGTTCATGATCAGTCACATGATCAGCAGCATTCAGCCACACGATCAGTGCATGATAGCTACCTGATCAGTGCATGATCAGCCACGTAATCAGTGCATGATCAGCCAGGTGATCAGTGCATGCACACTCCCGTGGTCAGTGTATGATCAGCTTTGTGATCAGTGCATATTCAGCCATGCAATCAGTGCATGATCAGTCACGTGATCAGTGAATTATCAGCCTCGTGATCATTGTATGATCATCCACGTGATCAGTGCATGATAGGCAGGTAATCACTGCATGATAGCCAACAGATCACTGCATGATCAGCCACGTGATCAGTGCATGAAAACCACGTGATCAATGCATGATAGCCACGTGATCAGTGAATGATCAGTCATGTGATCATTGTATGATTAACCACGTGATCAAAGCATGATAGCCACCAGATCAGTGCATGATCAGTCAAGTAATCAGTGCATGATCTGTCACGTGATCAGTATGCTCAGCCATGTGATCAGTGCATGATCAGGCACGTGATCAGTGCATGATCAGCCATGTGATCAGTGCATGATCAGGCACATGATCAGTGAATGATCAGTCATGAGATCAGTGTATGATAACCCACGTGATCAGTGCATGATCAGCCAAGTGATCAGTGCATAATCAGCCACGTGATCAGTGCATGATCAGCCATGTGATCAGTGCATGATCAGGCACGTGATCAGTGCATGAACAGTCACGTGATCAGTGCATGAACAGCCATGTGATCAGTGTATGATCAGCCACGTGATCAGTGCATGATCAGACACGTGATAAGTGCATGATCAGGTATGTGATCAGTGCATGATCAGTCACGTGATCAGTGTATGATCAGCCACGAGATCAGTGCATGATTGCCACGTGACCACTGCATGATCAGTCACGGGATTAGTGCATGATGAGCCATGGGATCAGTGCATGATAGCCATGTGATCAGTGCATGGTAGTTACGTGATCAGTGCATGATCAGCCACGTAATCCGTGCATGATCAGCCACGGGATCACTGTATGATCAGCCACGTGATCTGTGCATGTTCAGTCACGTGATCAGTGTATGATCAGCCACTTGTTCAGTGCGATAGACAAGTGATCAATGCATGATCGCTTCGTGATCAGTGCATGCTCAGTCACATGAGCAGTGCATGATCAGCCACGTGATCAGTGCATGATAGCCTCGTGATCACTGCCTACATTTAGGTGATCAGTGCATGTGAAATCAGGTGATTAGAGCATACACAGTCACGTGATCATTGTATGATCAGCCACGTGTTCAGTGCATGATAGACACGTGATCAGTGAATGATAGCCACGTGATCAGTGCATGATTAGTCCCGTAATCAGTGCATGCGCAGTCACGTGATCAGTAGGATCAGCCACGTGATCAATGCATGATAGCAACTAGTCAGTGCATGACAAGCAACGGGATTAGTGCATGATCAGCCACGTGATCAGTGCATGATCAGGCATGTGATCAGTGCATGCACAGTCACGTGATCAGTGTATGATCAGCTTCTCGATCAGTGCATGATCAGTCACATGATCAGTGCATGATGAGCTATGGGATCAGTGCATGATCAGCCACATGATCAGTGCATGCCCAGTCACGTGATCAGTGTATGATGAGCTTCGTGATCAGTGCATGATCAGCCACGTGATCAGTGCATGATCAGGCACTAGAACATTGCATAATCAGTCATGAGATCAGTGTATGGTAAGCCACGTGATCAGTGCATGACCAGCCAAGTGATCAGTGTATGATCAGCCACGTGTTCAGTGCATAATCCACAACGTGATTAGTGCATGATCAGCCACGTGATCAGTGCATGATCAGCCACGTGATCAGTGCATGATCAGGCACGAGATCATTGCATAATCAGTCATGAGATCAGTGTATGGTAAGCCACGTGATCAGTGCATGATCAGCCAAGTGATCAGTGTATGATCAGCCACGTGTTCAGTGCATAATCCACAACGTGATTAGTGCATGATCAGCCACGTGATCAGTGCATGATCAGCCACGTGATCAGTGCATGATCAGGCACGAGATCATTGCATAATCAGTCATGAGATCAGTGTATGGTAAGCCACGTGATCAGTGCATGATCAGCCAAGTGATCAGTGTATGATCAGCCACGTGTTCAGTGCATAATCCACAACGTGATTAGTGCATGATCAGCCAAGTGATCAGTGTATGATCAGCCACGTGTTCAGTGCATAATCCACAACGTGAATAGTGCATGATCAGCCACGTGATCAGTGTATGATCAGCCACCTGATCAGTGCATGATCAGCCACGTGGTCAGTGCATGATAGAAACGTGATCAGTGAATGATAGCCACGTGATCAGTGCATGATTAGTCCCGTAATCAGTGCATGCGCAGTCACGTGATCAGTAGGATCAGCCACGTGATCAATGCATGATAGCAACTAGTCAGTGCATGATAAGCAACGTGATTAGTGCATGATCAGCCACGTGATCAGTGCATGATCAGCCACGTGTTCAGTGCATGATCAGGCACGAGATCATTGCATAATCAGTCATGAGATCAGTGTATGGTAAGCCACGTGATCACTGCATGATCAGCCAAGTGATCAGTGTTTGATCAGCCACGTGTTCAGTGCATAATCCACAACGTGATTAGTGCATGATCAGCCACGTGATCAGTGCATGATCAGCCACGTGATCAGTGCTTGATCAGGCACGAGATCATTGCATAATCAGTCAGGAGATCAGTGTATGGTAAGCCACGTGATCAGTGCATGATCAGCCAAGTGATCAGTGTATGATCAGCCACGTGTTCAGTGCATAATCCACAAGGTGATTAGTGCATGCACAGTCACGTGATCAGTGTATGATCAGATTCGTGATCAGTGCATGATCAGCCACGTGATCAGTGCATGTTCAGTCTCGTGAGCAGTGTATGACCAGCCACGTGATCAGTGCATGATAGCCAAGTGATCAATGCATGATAGATACGGGATCGGTGCATGCTCAGTCACGGGATCAGTGTATGGTCAACCACGTTATCAGTGCATGCACAGTCACGTGATCAGTGTATGATCAGCTACGTGATCAGTGCATGATCAGCCAGGTGATCAGTGCATGATCAGCCACGTTATCAGTGCATGCACAGTCACGTGATCAGTGTATGATCGCTACATGATCAGTGCATGATCAGCCACGAGATCAGTGCATGATCAGGCACGTGATCAGTGCATGCTCAGTCACGTGATCAGTGTATGATCAGCCACGTGATCAGTGCATGATCCACAAATTGATCAGTGCATGATCAGGCACGTGATCAGTGTATGATAGCCAGGTTATCAATGCATGATCAGCCACATGATCAGTGTATGATCTGCCACGTGTTCAGTGCATGATAGCCAAGTGATCAATGCATGATAGCAACGTGATCAGTGCATGCTAAGTCACATGAGCAGTGCACGATCAGCCACGTAATCAGTGCATGATATTCACATGATCATTGCCTACAATTACGTGATCAGTGCATGTGCAGTCACGTAATCAGTGCATGATAGCCATGTGATCAGTGCATGATCAGGCACGTGATCAGTGCATTTGCAGGCACGAGATTAGTGTATGATCAGCCACGTGATCAGTGCATGATAGCAACCTGATCAGAGTATGATAATTTAAGTGATTAGTGCATGATAAGCCACGTGATCAGTGTACAATCAAACATGTGATCAGTGCATGATCCGCCCCGTGATGAGTGCATGCACAGTCACGTGATCAGTGTATGATCAGCTTCGTGATCTGTGCATGATCAGCTACGTGATCAGTGTATGATTAATCAGTGCATGATCAGTCACGTGATCAGTGCATGATCAGTCACGTGACCAGTGCATGATCAGCCATTTTTTAGTGCATGATCAGTCACTTTATCAGTGTATGATGATACACGAGATTAGTGCATGCACAGTCAAGTGATCAGTGAATGATAGGCAGGTGATCAGTGCATGTTCAGGCACGTGAAAGGTGCATGATCAGTCATGTGATCAGTGTATGATTGCCAGGTTATCAGTGCATGATGAGCCACGTGATCAGTGCATGCACAGTCACGTGATCGTTGTATGATCAGCTTCGTGATCAGTGCATGATAGCCACGTGACCAGTGCATAATCAGTCACGTGACCAGTGCATGAACAGCCACGGGATCAGTGCATGATAGCTACGTGATCAGTGCATGATCAGCCACGTAATCAGTGCATGATCAGGCACGTGATCAGTGCATGATCAGGCACGTGATCAGTGCATGATCAGTCACGTGATCAGTGTATGATCAGCCAAGTGATCAGTGCATGATAGCCACGTGACCAGTGCATGATCAGTCACGTGATCAGTGCATGAACAGCCACGGGATCAGTGCATGATAGCTACGTTATCAGTGCATGATCAGCCACGTGATCACTGTATGATCAGCCACGTGATCAGTGCATGATCTGTCACGTGATCAGTGTATGACCAGCCACATGATCAATGCATGATAGCCACCTCATCAGTGCATGATAGCCACGTGATCAGTGCATGATCATTTACATGACCAGTGTATGATCAGCCACTTGATCAGTGCATGATAGCCACGTGATCAGTGCATGATCAGTCACATGATCAGTGCATGATCAGACACGTAGTCAGTGCATGATAGCCACGTTAACAGTGCATGATCAGTTACATGATCAGTGCATGCGCAGTCAAGGAATCTATGCATGATAGCCACGTGATCAGTGCATGATCAGCCACGTGATCAGTGTATGATCATCCACATGATCAGTGCATGCGCAGTCAGGTGTCCAGTGCATGATACCGATGTGATCAGTGCATGATCAGTCACGTAATCAATGCATGATCAGCTACGTGATCACTGCATGATAGCCAGGTAATCAGTGCATGATCAGCCAGGTGATCAGTGTATGATCAGCCACGTGATCAATGCATGATAGCCACCTGCTCAGTGCATGATCAGTCACGTGATCAGTGCATGATCTGTCACATGATCAGTGTATGATTTCCAGGTGATCAGTGCATGCCCAGTCATGTGATCAGTGCCTGTTAGCTACGTGATCAGTGCATGATCAGTCACGT
Source organism: Bos taurus (assembly GCF_002263795.3). Classification (NCBI taxonomy): domain Eukaryota; kingdom Metazoa; phylum Chordata; class Mammalia; order Artiodactyla; family Bovidae; genus Bos; species Bos taurus. The sequence continues at coordinate 32,148 of NW_020190739.1, read as the reverse complement.
GATCAGTGTATGATCAGCCACGTGATCGGTGCATGATAGCCACATGACCAGTGCATGATCAGCTACGTGATTAGTGCATCATCAGTCACGTGATCAGTGTATGATCAGCCACGTGGTCAGTGCATGATCAGCCACGTGATCACTGTATGATCAGAAACGTGATCAGTGCATGTGCAGTCACGTGATCAGTTTACGACTAGCCAGGTAATCAGTGCATGTTAATCACGAGATAAGTGCATGATAGCCAACTGATCAGTGCATGATCAGTCACGTGATCAGTGCATGATCAGTCACGTGATCAGTGTATGATCATCCACGTGATTAGTGCATGATAGCCACGTAATCAGTGCATGATAGCCACCTCATCAGTGCATGATCAGTCACGTGATCACTGCATGATCTGCCATGTGATCAGTGCATGATAGCCACATTATCTGTGCATGATATCCCACCTGATCAGTGCATGATCAGTCACGTGATCAGTGCATGATTAGTCACGTGATCAAGTGTATGATCAGCCACGTAATCAGTGCATGATAGCCACGTGATCAATGCATGGTAGCCACATGATCAGTGGCATGATCAGTCACGTGATTAGTGTATGATCAGCCACGTGATCAGTGCATGGGCAGTCACATGATCAGTGCATGATAGCCACCTGATCAGGGTATGATCCAGTCACATGATCAGTGTATGATCATCCACGTGATCAGTGGCATGCACAGTCACGTGACCAGTGCATGATATCGACTTCATCAGTGCATTATCAGTCACGTGATCAGTGCATGATCAGCTACGTGATCAGTGCAGGATAGCCAGGTCATCAGTGCATGATCAGTCAGTTGATCAGTGTATGATCAGCCACGTGATCAATGCATGAATAGCCACCTGATCAGTGCATGATCAGTCACTTTATCAGTGCATGATCTGTCACGTGATCAGTGTAGGATATCCACGTGATCAGTCCGTGCACAGTCATGTGATCAGTGCATGATAGCTACGTGGAACACTGCATGATCAGCTCCGTGATCAGTGCATGATAGCCACGTGATTGGTGCATGATCAGTCATGTTATCAGTGCATGATCAGCCACGTGATCAATGCATGATAGCCACGTTATCTGTGCATGATCAGTTACCTGATCAGTGCATGGGCAGTCACGTGATCAGTGCATTATCAACGACGGGATCACTGTATGATCAGCCAGGTGATCATTGCATACCCAGTCACGTGATCAGTGTATGATCAGTCAGTGTGAACAGTGTATGATCATCCACGTGATCAGTGCATGGGCAGTCATGTGATCAGTGAATGATAGCCACGTAATCAGTGCATGATCATTCAGATGATCAGAGTATGATCAGCCACCTGATCAGTGCATGATCAGCCAGGTGATCAGTGTATGATCAGACACCTGAAACAGTGCATGATAGCCATGTTATTCAGGGCATGATAGCCATTCTGATCAGTGCTTGATCAGTCACATGATGAGTGCACGATCTGTTACGTGATCAGTGCATTTTAGCCAAATGATCAGGACATGATAGCCACGTGATCAGTGCATCATCAGCCACGTGATCAGTGCATTTTAGCCAAGTGATCAGGACATGATAGCCACGTGATCAGTTACTTGACCAGCCACGTAATCAGTGCCTGCACAGTCACGGTGAACAGGGACTGCTGAGCTGCGTGATTCCTGCCTGCTCATCTACTTGATAATTGCAACTGAGCTGCGTGATTCCGCCTGCTCATCTGCTTGATAATTGCCAGCTGAGCTGCGTGATACCTGTTTGCTCATCTGCTTGATTATTGCCAGCTCAGCTGCGTGGATTCCTGCCTCCTCATCTGCTTGAAAATGGCCAGCTGAAGCCGTGTGATTCCTGCCTGCTCAGCTGCTTGATTATTGTCAGCTGAGCAGCATGATTCATCACAGATGAAGTCCATGATTATTGCCTACTGATTGCGTGATTCGTGCCTGCTCAGCTCTTTGATTATTGCCTCCTGAGGCACATCATCAGTGCATGATAGCCACGTGATCAGCGCATGATCACTCACATGATCAGCGACCATTCAGACAAGTGATCACTGCATGCTCAGTCACATGATCAGTTCATGATCAGCCATGTGATTAGTGCATGATCAGCCACGTGATCAGTGCATGATTATCCACGTGATCAGTGCATGCACAGTCACGTGGTCAGTGCATGATAGCCAGGTGATCAGTGCATGATCAGTAACGTGATCAGTGTATGATCAGCCACGTGATCAGTGCATGATAGCCAAGTGATCAGGGCATGATAGCCACGTGATCAGTGAATGATCTGTCACGTGATCAGTGCATGATCAGGCACGGGATCAGTGCATGATCAGGCACGGGATCACTGCACGATCAGGCAGGTGATCAGTGCATGATGAGTCACGTGATCAGTGTATGATCAGCCACGTGATCAGTGCATGATAACCACGTGACCAGTGCATGATCAGTCACGTGATCAGTGCATGATCAGCCACGGGATCAGTGCATGATCACTCATGTGATCAGTGCATGATCAGTCATGTGATCAGTGTATGATAAGACACGTGATCAGTGCATGATTGCCATGTGATCAGTGCATGATCAGCCACGTGACCAGTGCATGATCAGTCACGTGATCAGTGCATGATCAGCCACGGGATCAGTGCATGATCACTCATGTGATCAGTGCATGATCAGTCATGTGATCAGTGTATGATAAGACACGTGATCAGTGCATGATTGCCATGTGATCAGTGCATGATCAGTCATGTGATCAGTGTATGATAAGACACGTGATCAGTGCATGATTTCATGTGATCAGTTCATGATCAGCCACGTAATCAGTGCATGATAGCCACCTGACCAATGCATGATCAGCAACGTGATTAGTGCATGATCAGCCACATGATCACTGCATGATCAGCCACGTGATCACTGTATGATCAGCCACGTCATCAGTGCATGTGCAGTCACGTGATCAGTGTATGATCGGCCATGTGATCAGTGCATGATAGCCAAGTCATAAATGCATGAGAGCTACGTGATCAGTGCATGATCAGTCACATGATCAGTGCATGATCAGCCACGTGATCAGTGCATGATCAGCCACGTGATCAGTGTATGACCAGCCACGTGATCAGTGCATGATAGCCACCTGATCAGTGGCATGATCAGTCACTTTATCAGTGCATGATCTGTCACGTGATCAGTGTATGACCAGCCACATGATCAATGCATGATAGCCACCTCATCAGTGCATGATAGCCACGTGATCAGTGCATGATCAGTTACATGACCAGTGTATGATCAGCCACTTGATCAGTGCATGATAGCCACGTGATCAGTGCATGATCAGTCACATGATCAGTGCATGATCAGACACGTAGTCAGTGCATGATAGCCACGTTATCAGTGCATGATCAGTTACATGATCAGTGCATGTGCAGTCAAGGAATCTATGCATGATAGCCACGTGATCAGTGCATGATCAGTCACGTGAGCAGTGCATGATCAGCCACGTGATCAGTGCATGATCATCCACATGATCAGTGCCTGTGCAGTCACGTGATCAGTACACGATAGCCGTTTGATCAGTGCATGATCAGTCACGTTATCAGTGTATGATCATCAAAGTGAAGATTGTGTGCTCAGTCACGTGATCAGGGCCTGCTGAGCTGCGTGATTCCTGTCTGAGAGCTGCTTGACAATTGCCAGCTGAGCTGCGTGTTTCCTGCCTTCTCATCTGCTTGATAATTGCCAGCTGAGCTGTGTGATTCCTGCCTGCTCATCTGCTTGATAATTGCCAGTTGAGCTGCGTGATTCCTGCCTGCTCATCTGCTTGATAACTGGCAGCTGAGCTGCGTGACTCCTCCCTGCTCCTCTACTTGATAATTGCCAGCTGAGCTGTGTGATTCCTGCCTGTACATTTGAATATTGCTTCCTGAGGCACATCATCAGTGCATGATAGCCACGTGATCAGCGCATGATCATTCACATGATCAGTGCCATTCAGACATGTGATCACTGCAGCCTCAGTCACGTGATCAGTTCATGATCAGCCACGTTATTAGTGCATGATCAGCAACGTGGTCACTGGATGATCATCCACATGATCAGTGCATGATCCACAAATTGATCAGTGCATGATCAGGCACGTGATCAGTGTATGATAGCCAGGTTATCAATGCATGATCAGCCACATGATCAGTGTATGATCTACCACGTGTTCAGTGCATGATAGCCAAGTGATCAATGCATGATAGCAACGTGATCAGTGCATGCTAAGTCACATGAGCAGTGCACGATCAGCCACGTAATCAGTGCATGATATTCACATGATCATTGCTACAATTACGTGATCAGTGCATGTGCAGTCACGTAATCAGTGCATGATAGCCATGTGATCAGTGCATGATCAGGCACGTGATCAGTGCATTTGCAGGCACGAGATTAGTGTATGATCAGCCACGTGATCAGTGCATGATAGCAACCTGATCAGAGTATGATAATTTAAGTGATTAGTGCATGATAAGCCACGTGATCAGTGTACAATCAAACATGTGATCAGTGCATGATCCGCCCCGTGATGAGTGCATGCACAGTCACGTGATCAGTGTATGATCAGCTTCGTGATCTGTGCATGATCAGCTACGTGATCAGTGTATGATTAATCAGTGCATGATCAGTCACGTGATCAGTGCATGATCAGTCACGTGACCAGTGCATGATCAGCCATTTTTTAGTGCATGATCAGTCACTTTATCAGTGTATGATGATACACGAGATTAGTTCATGCACAGTTCAAGTGATCAGTGAATGACAGGCAGGTGATCAGTGCATGTTCAGGCATGTGAAAGGTGCATGATCAGTCATGTGATCAGTGTATGATAGCCAGGTTATCAGTGCATGATGAGCCACGTGATCAGTGCATGCACAGTCACGTGATCGTTGTATGATCAGCTTCGTGATCAGTGCATGATAGCCACGTGACCAGTGCATAATCAGTCACGTGACCAGTGCATGAACAGCCACGGGATCAGTGCATGATAGCTACGTGATCAGTGCATGATCAGCCACGTAATCAGTGCATGATCAGGCACGTGATCAGTGCATGATCAGGCACGTGATCAGTGCATGATCAGTCACGTGATCAGTGTATGATCAGCCACGTGATCAGTGCATGATAGCCACGTGACCAGTGCATGATCAGTCACGTGATCAGTGTATGATCAGCCACGTGATCAGTGCATGATAGCCACGTGACCAGTGCATGATCAGTCACGTGATCAGTGCATGAACAGCCACGGGATCAGTGCATGATAGCTACGTTATCAGTGCATGATCAGCCACGTAATCAGTGCATGATCAGCCACGTGATCACTGTATGATCAGCCACGTGATCAGTGCATGTGCAGTCACGGGATCAGTGTATGATCCGCCATGTGTTCAGTGCATGATAGCCAAGTGATCAATGCATGATAGCAACGTGATCAGTGCATGCTCAGTCACATGAGCTGTGCATGATCAGCCACGTGATCAGTGTATGATCAGCCACGTGATCAGTGCAACATAAGCCATGTGATTAGTGCATGCACAGTCACGTGATCAGTGTATGATCAACTTCGTGATCAGTGCATGATCAGCCACGTGATCAGTGAATGATAGGCATGGGATCAGGGCATGATCAAGCACGTGATCAGTGTATGATCAGCCACGTGAACAGTGCGTGCTAAGTCACGTGATCAGGGCCTACTGAGCTGCGTTTTTCCTGTCTGCTCAGCTGCTTGATAACTTCTGGCTGAGCTGCGTGATACCTAACTGCTCATCTGCTTGATAATTGCCAGCTCAGCTGCGTAATACCTGCATGCTCATCTGCTTGACATTTGCCAGCTGAGCCGTGTGATTCCTGCCTGCTCAGCTGCTTGATTATGCCAGCTGAGCTGCGTGATTCCTGCCTGCTCATCTGCTTGACTTTTGCCAGCTGAGCTGTGTGATTCCTGCCTGCTCAGCTGCTTGATTATTGCCAGCTGAGATGCGTGATTCCTGCCTGTTCATCTGCTTGACTTTTGCCAGCTGAGCCATGTGATTCCTGCCTGCTCAGCTGCTTGATTATTGCCAGCTGAGCAGCAATGATTCATCACAGCTGATGACCACGATTATTGCCTTCGGATTGCGTGATATTTGCCTGCTCAGCTCCTTGATTTTTGCCTCCTGAGGCACATCATTAGTGCATGATAGCCACATGATCCGCGCATGATCAATCACATGACCAGCCACATTCAGACACGTGATCTGTGCATGACCAGGCAAGTGGATCAGTACCTGATCAGCCACGTGATCAGTTGGTATGATCAGCCACGTTATCAGTGCATGCACAGTCACGTGATCAGGGGCATGATAGCCACGTGATCAGTGCATGATAGCAATTTGATCAGTGCATGATCAGTCACGATTTCAGTGCATGATCTGTCACGTGATCAGTGTAGGATCAGTCACGTGATCAGTTGCATGATAGCCACGTGACCAGTGCATGATCAGTCACGTGATCAGTTGCATGCACAGTCCCGTGATCATTGTATGATCAGCTTCGTGATCAGTGCATGATCAGCCACGTGATCAGTGCATCATCTGTCACGTGATCAGCGTATGATCATCCTCGTGATCAGTGCATGCGCAATCTCGAGATCAGTGCATGATAGCGACGTGATGACTGCATGATCAGTCCCGTTATCAGTGCAAGATCAGGTATGTGATCGGTGCATGATAGCCAGGTGATCAGTGCATGATCAGGCACCTGAAGAGTGCATGATCAGTCACGTGATCAGTGTATGATAGCAAGGTTATCAGTGCATGATCAGCCACGTGATAAGTGCATGCACAGTCACGTGATTATTGGATGATCAGCTTCGTGATCAGTGCATGATCAGCCACGTGATCAGTGCATTATCAGTCACGTGATCAGTGCATGATCAGGCACGGGATCAGTGCACGATCAGGGCAGGTGATCAGTGCATGATGAGTCACGTGATCAGTGTATGATCAGCCACGAGATCAGTGCATGATAACCACGTGACCAGTGCATGATCAGTCACGTGATCAGTGCATGATCAGCCACGTGATCAGTGCATGATAGCCATGTGATCAGTGCATGCACAGTCACGTGATCATTGTATGAATCAGGCCACGTGATCAGTGCATGCACAGTCACGTGATCATTGTATGATCAGCTTCGTGATCAGTGCATGATCAGCCACGTGATCAGTGCATGATCAGGCAGGTGATCATTGCATGATCAGGCACGTGATCAGTGCATGATCAGCCACGTGATCAGTGCATGCACAGTCACGTGATCATTGTATGATCAGCTTCGTGATCAGTGCATGATCAGCCACGTGATCAGTGCATGATCATGCACGTGATCAGTGCATGATCAGGCACGTGATCAGTGCATGATCAGCCACGTGATCAAGTGCATGCACAGTCACGTGATCATTGTATGATCAGCTTCGTGATCAGTGCATCATCAGCCACGTGATCAGTGCATGCACAGTCACGTGATCATTGTATGATCAGCTTCGTGATCAGTGCATCATCAGCCACGTGATCAGTGCATGCACAGTCACGTGATCAGTGTATGATCAGCTTCGTGATCAGTGCATGATCAGCCACGTGATCAGTGCATGATCAGGCAGGTGATCATTGCATGATCAGGCACGTGATCAGTGCATGATCAGCCACGTGATCAGTGCATGCACAGTCACGTGATCATTGTATGATCAGCTTCGTGATCAGTGCATGATCAGCCACGTGATCAGTGCATGATCATGCACGTGATCAGTGCATGATCAGGCACGTGATCAGTGCATGATCAGCCACGTGATCAGTGCATGCACAGTCACGTGATCATTGTATGATCAGCTTCGTGATCAGTGCATGCACAGTCACGTGATCATTGTATGATCAGCTTCGTGATCAGTGCATGATCAGCCACGTGATCAGTGCATGATCATGCACGTGATCAGTGCATGATCAGGCACGTGATCAGTGCATGATCAGCCACGTGATCAGTGCATGCACAGTCACGTGATCATTGTATGATCAGCTTCGTGATCAGTGCATGCACAGTCACGTGATCATTGTATGATCAGCTTCGTGATCAGTGCATGATCAGCCACGTGATCAGTGCATGATCAGGCAGGTGATCATTGCATGATCAGGCACGTGATCAGTGCATGATCAGCCACGTGATCAGTGCATGCACAGTCACGTGATCATTGTATGATCAGCTTCGTGATCAGTGCATGATCAGCCACGTGATCAGTGCATGATCATGCACGTGATCAGTGCATGATCAGGCACGTGATCAGTGCATGATCAGCCACGTGATCAGTGCATGCACAGTCACGTGATCATTGTATGATCAGCTTCGTGATCAGTGCATCATTAGCCACGTGATCAGTGCATGCACAGTCACGTGATCAGTGTATGATCAGCTTCGTGATCAGTGCACGGTCAGCCACGTGATCAGTGCATGATCAGGCACCTGATCAGTGCATGATCAGTCACGTGATCAGTGTATGATCAGCCACGTGATAAGTGCATGATCAGCCGCTTGATCAGTGCATGATTAGCCAAATCATCAGTGCATGCAGTCACAGGATCAGTGTATGATCAGGTTCGTGATCAGTGTATGATCAGCCACGGGATCAGTGCATGATCACTCACGTGATCAGTGCATGATTGCCATGTGATCAGTGCATGATCAGCCACGTGATCAGTGCATGATCAGGCACGTGATCAGTGCATGATCAGTCATGTGATCAGTGTATGATAAGACACGTGATCAGTGCATGATTTCATGTGATCAGTTCATGATCAGCCACGTAATCAGTGCATGATAGCCACCTGACCAATGCATGATCAGCATCGTGATTAGTGCATGATCAGCCACATGATCACTGCATGATCAGCCACGTGATCACTGTATGATCAGCCACGTCATCAGTGCATGTGCAGTCACGTGATCAGTGTATGATCGGCCATGTGATCACTGCATGATAGCCAAGTTATAAATGCATGAGAGCTACGTGATCAGTGCATGATCAGCCACGTGATCAGTGCATGATCAGCCACGTGATCAGTGAATGAGAGCCACCTGATCAGTGCATGATCAGTCACGTGAGCAGTGCATGATCAGCCACGTGATCAGTGCATGATCATCCACGTGATCAGTGAATGAGAGCCACCTGATCATTGCATGATCAGTCACGTGATCAGTGCATGATCAGCCACGTGATCAGTGCAGGATCAGCCACGTGATCAGTGAATGAGAGCCACCTGATCAGTGCATGATCAGTCACGTGAGCAGTGCATGATCAGCCACGTGATCAGTGCATGATCATCCACATGATCAGTGCCTGTGCAGTCACGTGATCAGTACACGATAGCCGTTTGATCAGTGCATGATCAGTCACGTTATCAGTGTATGATCATCAAAGTGAAGATTGTGTGCTCAGTCACGTGATCAGGGCCTGCTGAGCTGCGTGATTCCTGTCTGAGAGCTGCTTGACAATTGCCAGCTGAGCTGCGTGTTTCCTGCCTTCTCATCTGCTTGATAATTGCCAGCTGAGCTGTGTGATTCCTGCCTGCTCATCTGCTTGATAATTGCCAGTTGAGCTGCGTGATTCCTGCCTGCTCATCTGCTTGATAACTGGCAGCTGAGCTGCGTGACTCCTCCCTGCTCCTCTACTTGATAATTGCCAGCTGAGCTGTGTGATTCCTGCCTGTACATTTGAATATTGCTTCCTGAGGCACATCATCAGTGCATGATAGCCACGTGATCAGCGCATGATCATTCACATGATCAGTGCCATTCAGACATGTGATCACTGCAGCCTCAGTCACGTGATCAGTTCATGATCAGCCACGTTATTAGTGCATGATCAGCAACGTGGTCACTGGATGATCATCCACGTGATCAGTGCATGGGTAGTCACGTGATCAGTGCATGATAGCCACGTGATCAGTGCATGGTCAGTCACATGATCACAGCCATTCAGACACGTGGAGACTGCAGCCTCAGTCACGTGATCAGTTCATGATCAGCCACGTTATTAGTGCATGATCAGCAACGTGGTCACTGGATGATCATCCACGTGATCAGTGCATGGGCAGTCACGTGATCAGTGTATGATCAGCCACGTGAACAGTGTGTGCTCAGTCTCGTGATCAGGGCCTGCTGAGCTGCGTGATTCCTGCCTGTAATCTGCTTGACAATTGCCAAATGAGCTGGGTGATTCCTGCCTGCTCATCTGCTTGACAATTGCTAGCTTAGCTACGTCATCCTACCTTCTCATCTGCTTTATTATTGCCAGCTGAGCAGCATAATTCATCACAGTTGAGCCCCATGATTATTGCCTGTGGATTGCGTGATTGGTGACAGCTCACCTCTTTGATTATTGCCTCCAGAGGCACATCATCAGTGCATGATAGCCACGTGATCAGTGCATGTTCACTCACATGATCAGCACCCTTCAGTCACGTGATCACTGCATGCTCAGTTACCTGATCAGTTCATGATCAGCCACGTGATCGGTGCATAATCAGACACGTGATCAGTGTATGATCAGCCACGTGATCAGTGCATGCTTAGTCAACTGATCACTGCATGGTAGCCATGTAATCAGTGCATAATCAGTCACATGATCAGGGCATGATCAGTCACGTGATAAGTGAATGATAGCCACGTGATCAGTGCATGTTCAGTCATGAGATTAGTGCATGATAGCCACGTGATCAGTGCATGATCATCCACGTGATCAGTGCATGATAGCCAGGTGATCAGTGCATGATAGCCACCTGATCAATGCATGATCAGCAACGTGATTCGTGCATGATCAGCCACGTGATCAGTGTATGATCAGCCAGGTGATCAGGGCATGATCAACCGGGTGATAAATGTATGATCAGCCACGTGATCATTGCATGCACAATCACGTGATCAGTGCATGATCAGTCAGGTGATCAGTGTGTGATCAGTAACATGATCAGTGTATGATCATCCACATGATCAGTGCATGCGCAGTCACGTGATCAGTGCATTATAGCCACGTGAACAGTTCTTGATTAGTCATATGATCAGCACAATTCAGACACGAGATCACTGCATGCTAAGTCACGTGATCAGTTCATGATCAGCCATGTGATAAGTGCATTAGCATCCACGTGATTATTGCATACACAATCAAGTGATCAGTGCATGATAGCCACGTGATCTGTGCATGATCAGGCATGTGATCAGTGTATGATCTGCCACGTGATCAGTGCATGATACCCACGTGATCAGCGCATGATCAATAACATGATCAGCAATATTCAGACACCTGATCACTATATGCTCAGTCACGTGATCAGTTCCTGTTCAGCCGCATGATCAGTTCATCATAGCCACATGATCAGTGCATGATCAGTCACGTGATCAGTGTATGATGAACCACGTGATCAATGCATGATAGCCACCAGATCAGTGCATGATCAGTCACGTGATGAGTGTATGATCTGTCACATGATCAGTGTATGATATCCACGTGATCAGTTCATGCCCAGTCATGTGTTCAGTGCATGATGGCTACGTGATCAGTGCATGATCAGCTAGGTGATCAGTGCATGATCAGCCACGTGATCAGTGCATTATCTGTCATGTGATCAGTGTATGATCAGCCACGTGATCCATGCATGATCAGCCACGTGATCAGTGTATGATCATCCACGTGATCAGTGCATGATCCACAACGTGATTTGTGCTTGATCAGTCACAAAATCAGTGTATGATCATCCAAGGGATAAGTTCGTGAGCAGTCACGTGATCAGTGCATGATCAACTACGTGATCGGTGCATGATAGCAAGGTGATCAGTGTATGATAGCCAGATTATCAGTGCATGATCAGCCAAGTGATCAGTGCATGCACAGCCACGTGATCAGTGTATGATCATCCACGTGATCAGTGCATGATCCACAACGTGATCAGTGCTTGATCAGTCACATGATCAGTGTATGATCATCCAAGGGATAAGTTCATGAGCAGTCTCGTGATCAGTGCATGATTAGCTACGTGATCGGAGCATGATAGCAACGTGTTCAGTGCATGTTCCTTCTTGTGATCAATGTATGATCAGACACGTGATCAGTGCATGAACAGCCACATGATCAGTGTATGATCAGCCACATGATCAGTGCATGATCCGCAACGTAATTAGTGCATGATCAATCACGGGATCAGTGTATGATGAGCCACGTGATCATTGCATGATCACTCACGTCATCAGTGCATGATAAGCCACGTGATCAGTGCATGCACAGTCACGTGATCAGCGTAGGATCAGCTTCATGATCAGTGCATGATCAGCCACGTGATCAGTGCATGATCAGCCACCTGATCAGTGCATGCAACGTCACTTGATCAGTGTATGATCAGCTTCGTGATCAGTGCATGATCAGCCACGTGATCAGTGCATGATCAGTCACATGATCAGTGTATGATCAGTCACATGATCAGTGTATGATCAGCCACGTGATCAGTGCATGATAGCCACCTGACCAGTGCATGATTAGTCACGTGATCAGTGCATGATCAGCCACGTGATCAGTGCATGATAACCACCTGATCAGTGCATGATAAGCAACGTGATTAATTCATGATCAGCCGGGTGATCAGTGTATGATCAGCCACGAGATCAGTGCATGATCCGCAACGTGATTAGAGCATAATCAGCCACGTGATCAGTGCATGATCAACCACGTGATCAGTGCATGATCTGCCACATGATCAGTGCATGATCAGCCACGTAATCAGTGCATGCACAGTCACGTGATCAATGAATGATCAGCTTCGTGATCAGTGCATGATTAGTTACGTGATCAATGTATGATTAGCCAAGTAATCAGTGCATGCACAGTCACGTGATCAGTGTATGATCAGCACGTGACCAGTGCATGATCAGTCACGAGATCAGTGCATGATCAGCCATAGGATCAGTGCATGATAGCCATGTGATCAGTGTATGATAGCTACGTGATCAGTGCATGATCAGCCACGTAATCAGTGCCTGATCAGCCACGTGATCACTGTATGATCAGCCACGTGATCAGTGCATGTGCAGTCACGTGATCAGTGTATGATCAGCCATGTGTTCAGTGCATGATAGACAAGTTATCAATGCATGATAGCTACGTGATCAGTGCATGCTCAGTCAAGTGAGCAGTGCATGATCAGCCTCGTGATCAGTGGACGATAGCCACGTGATCATTGCCTACAAATATGTGATCAGTGCATGTGCAGTCACGTGATTAGTGCGTGTGCAGTCACGTGATCAATGCATGACAGCCCCGTGATCAGTGCATGATCAGTCACATGATCATGGCATGCGCAGTCATGTGATCAGTGCATGATAGCTACACAATCAGTTGATAAACAGTCAGGTGATAATTGCAGGATCAGACACGTGATCAGTGCATGAAAGCCACGTAATCATTGCATGAACAGGTACGTGATCAGTTCATGCGCAGTCACATGTTCAGTGCATGATAGACACGTGATTAGTGCATGACAGCCACGTGATTAGTGCATGATCAGTCATGTGATCAGTGCATGGGCAGGCACGTGATCAGTGTATGATCAGCCACGTGATCAGTGCATGATAGCCACTTGACCAGTGCATGATCAGTCACGTGATTAGTTCATGATCAGCCACGTGATCAGTGCATAATAACCACCTGATCAGTGCGTGATAAGCAACGTGATTAGTTCATGATCAGCCAGGTGATCAGTGTATGATCAGCCACGAGATCAGTGCATGATCCGCAACGTGATTAGTGCATAATCAGCCACGTGATCAGTGCATGATCAACCACGTGATCAGTGCATGATAGCCACATGATCAGTGCATGATAAGTCACGTGATCAGTGCATGATCAGCCACGGGATCAGTGCATTATAGCCATGTGATCAGTGCATGATAGCTACGTGATCAGTGCATGATCAGCCACGTAATCTGTGCATGATCAGTCACGTGATCACTGTATGATCAGCCACGTGATCAGTGCTTGTGCAGTCACGTGATCAGTGTATGATCAACCACGTGTTCAGTGCATGATAGCCAAGTGATCAATGCATGATAGCAATGTGATCAGTGCATGCTCAGTCACATGAGCAGTGCATGATCACCCACTAGATCAGTGCATGCACAGTCACAGGATCAATGTATGATCAGCTTCGTGATCAGTGCATGATTAGTTACGTGATCAATGTATGATTAGCCAAGTAATCAGTGCATGCACAGTCACGTGATCAGTGTATGATCAGCCACGTGACCAGTGCATGATCAGTCACGAGATCAGTGCATGATCAGCCACGTAATCAGTGCCTGATCAGCCACGTGATCACTGTATGATCAGCCACGTGATCAGTGCATGTGCAATCACGTGATCAGTGTATGATCAGCCATGTGTTCAGTGCATGATAGACAAGTTATCAATGCATGATAGCTACATGATCAGTGCATGCTCAGTCACATGAGCAGTGCATGCACAGTCACGTGATCAGTGTATGATCAGCACATGATCAGTGCATGATCCGCAACGTCATTAGTGCATGATCAATCACGTAATCAGTGCATGATCAGCCACGTGATCAGTTCATGATTAGCCACGTGATCAGTGCATGCACAGTCACGTGATCAGCGTAGGATCAGCTTCGTGATCAGTGCATGATCAGCCACGTGATCAGTGCATGATCAGCCACCTGATCAGTGCATGCAACGTCACTTGATCAGTGTATGATCAGCTTTGTGATCAGTGCATGATCAGCCACATGATCAGTGCATGATCAGGCACGTGATCAGTGCATGATCAGTCACATGATCAGTGTATGATCAGCCACGTGATCAGTGCATGATAGCCACATGACCAGTGCATGATCAGTCACGTGATCAGTGCATGATCAGCCACGTAATCAGTGCATGATCAGCCACTTGATCAGTGCATGATAAGCAACGTGATTAGTTCATGATCAGCCAGGTGATCAGTGTATGATCAGCCACGAGATCAGTGCATGATCCGCAAGGTAATTAGTGCATAATCAGCCACGTGATCAGTGCATGACCAACCACGTGATCAGTGCATGATAAGCAACGTGATTAGTTCATGATCAGCCAGGTGATCAGTGTATGATCAGCCACGAGATCAGTGCATGATCCGCAACGTGTTTAGTGCATAATCAGCCACGTGATCAGTGCATGACCAACCACGTGATCAGTGCATATCAACCACCTGATCAGTGCATGATCTGCCACATGATCAGTGCATGATCAGCCACGTAATCAGTGCACGCACAGTCACGTGATCAATGTATGATCAGCTTCATGATCAGTGCATGATTAGTTATGTGATCAATGTATGATTAGCCAAGTAATCAGTGCATGCACAGTCACGTGATCAGTGTATGATCAGCCACGTGACCAGTGCATGATCAGTCACGAGATCAGTGCATGATCAGCCATAGGATCAGTGCATGATAGCTACACAATCAGTTCATAAACAGTCAGGTGATAATTGTAGGATCAGCCACGTGTTCAGTGCATGATAGACACGTGATCAGTGAATGACAGCCACGTGACCAGTGCATGATCAGTCCCGTGATCAGTGCATAATAGCAACCTAGTCAGTGCATGATAAGCAACGTGATTAGTGCCTGATCAGCCACGTGATCAGTGCATGATCAGCCATGTGATCAGTGCATGCACAGTCACGTGATCAGCGTATGATCAGCTTCGTGATCAGTGCATGATCAGCCACGTGATCAGTGCATGATCAGGCACGTGATCAGTGCATGATCAGACATGAGATCAGTGTATGATAAGCCACGTGATCAGTGCATGATCAGCCAAGTGATCAGTGTATGGTCAACCACGTGATCAATGCATGATAGCCACTAGATCAGTGCATGATCAGTCACGGAATCAGTGCATGATCTGTCACATGATCAGTGTATGATATCCACGTGATCAGTTCATGCGCAGTCATGTCATTAGTGCATGATAGCTAGGTGATCAGTGCATGATCAGCCACGTGATTAGTGTATGATCAGCCAAAAGATCAGTGCATGATCAGGTACGTGATCAGTTCATGATCAGGCACATGATCAGTGCATTATCAGGCTCATGATCAGTGCATGATCAGTTACATGATCAGTGTATGATCAGCCACGTGATCATTCCATGATATCCACGTGATCATTGCCTACATTTACGTGATCAGTGCATGTGAAATCAGGTGATTAGAGCATGCACAGTCACGTGATAATTGTATGATCAGCCAAGTGTTCAGTGCATGATAGACACGTGATCAGTGAATGATAGCCACGTGACCAGTGCATGATCAGTCCCGTGATCAGTGCATGGGCAGTCACGTGATCAGTATGATCAGCCACGTGATCAGTGCATGATAGCAACCTAGTCAGTGCATGATAAGCAACGTGATTAGTGCATGATCAGCCACGTGATCAGTGCATGA
The DNA here is from genome assembly GCF_002263795.3 of Bos taurus. Lineage (NCBI taxonomy): Eukaryota > Metazoa > Chordata > Mammalia > Artiodactyla > Bovidae > Bos > Bos taurus. Next base: position 15,564 of record NW_020190739.1, on the reverse strand, counting down.
TCAGCCATGTGATCAGTGCATGCACAGTCAAGTGATCAGCGTATGATCAGCTTCGTGATCAGTGCATGATCAGCCACGTGATCAGTGCTTCATCAGGCACGTGATCAGTGCATAATCAGTCATGAGATCAGTGTATGATAAGCCACGTGATCAGTGCATAATCCACAACGTGATTAGTGCATGGTCAGCCATGTGATGAGTGCATGATAAGCAACGTGATTAGTGCATGATCAACCACGTGATCAGTGAATGATCAGCCACGTGATCAGTGCATGATCAGCCACGTGATGAGTGCATGATACGCAAAGTGATTAGTGAATGATCAACCACGTAATCAGTGTATGATCAGCCACGTGACCAGTGTATGATCCACAATGTGATCAGTGAATGATCAGCCACGTGATCAGTGCATGATCAGCCACGTGATGAGTGCATGATACGCAACGTGATTAGTGCATGATCAGCCACATGATCAGTGCATGATCAGCCATGTGATCAGTGCATGCACAGTCACGTGATCAGCGTATGATCAGCTTCGTGATCAGTGCATGATCAGCCACGTGATCAGTGTTTCATCAGGCAGTGATGAGTGCATACTCAGTCATGAGATCAGTGTATGATCAGCCACGTGACCAGTGTATGATCAGCCACGTGATCAGTGAATGATCACACACGTGATCAGTGCATAATTAGTCACGTGATCAGTGCCTGATCAGCCACTTGATCAGTGCATGATCAGCCACATGATGAGTGCATGATACACAACGTGATTAGTGCATGATCAGCCACGTGATCAGTGTATCATCAGCCACGTGATCAGTGCATGATAGCCACGTAAACAGTGCATGAACAGGTACGTGAACAGTTCATGAGCAGTCACGTGATCAGTGCATGATAGACACGTGATCAGTGCATGATAGCCACGTTATCAGTTCATGATCTGTCACGTAATCAGTGCATGCGCAGTCACGTTATCAGTGTATGATCAGCCACGTGATCAGTGCATGATAGCAACCTGATCAGTGCATGATAAGCAACGTGATTAGTGCATGATTAGGCACGTGACCAGTGCATGATCTGTCACATGATCAGTGCATGCGCAATCACGTGTTCAGAGCATGATCCGCCACGTGATCAGGGCATGATCAGCCATGTGATCAGTGCATGATAACCACCTGATCAGTGCATGATAAGCAACGTGATTAATTCATGATCAGCCGGGTGATCAGTGTATGTTCAGCCACGAGATCAGTGCATGATCCGCAACGTGATTAGTGCATAATCAGCCACGTGATCAGTGCATGATCAACCACGTGATCAGTGCATGATCTTCCACGTAATCAGTGCATGCACAGTCACGTGATCAATGTATGATCAGCTTCGTGATCAGTGCATGATTAGTTACGTGATCAATGTATGATTAGCCAAGTAATCAGTGCATGCACAGTCACGTGATCAGTGTATGATCAGCCACGTGACCAGTGCATGATCAGTCACGAGATCAGTGCATGATCAGCCATAGGATCAGTGCATGATAGCCATGTGATCAGTGTATGATAGCTACGTGATCAGTGCATGATCAGCCACGTAATCAGTGCCTGATCAGCCACGTGATCACTGTATGATCAGCCACGTGATCAGTGCATGTGCAGTCACGTGATCAGTGTATGATCAGCCATGTGTTCAGTGCATGATAGACAAGTTATCAATGCATGATAGCTACGTGATCAGTGCATGCTCAGTCAAGTGAGCAGTGCATGATCAGCCTCGTGATCAGTGGACGATAGCCACGTGATCATTGCCTACAAATATGTGATCAGTGCATGTGCAGTCACGTGATTAGTGCGTGTGCAGTCACGTGATCAATGCATGACAGCCCCGTGATCAGTGCATGATCAGTCACATGATCATGGCATGCGCAGTCATGTGATCAGTGCATGATAGCTACACAATCAGTTGATAAACAGTCAGGTGATAATTGCAGGATCAGACACGTGATCAGTGCATGAAAGCCACGTAATCATTGCATGAACAGGTACGTGATCAGTTCATGCGCAGTCACATGTTCAGTGCATGATAGACACGTGATTAGTGCATGACAGCCACGTGATTAGTGCATGATCAGTCATGTGATCAGTGCATGGGCAGGCACGTGATCAGTGTATGATCAGCCACGTGATCAGTGCATGATAGCCACTTGACCAGTGCATGATCAGTCACGTGATTAGTTCATGATCAGCCACGTGATCAGTGCATAATAACCACCTGATCAGTGCGTGATAAGCAACGTGATTAGTTCATGATCAGCCAGGTGATCAGTGTATGATCAGCCACGAGATCAGTGCATGATCCGCAACGTGATTAGTGCATAATCAGCCACGTGATCAGTGCATGATCAACCACGTGATCAGTGCATGATAGCCACATGATCAGTGCATGATAAGTCACGTGATCAGTGCATGATCAGCCACGGGATCAGTGCATTATAGCCATGTGATCAGTGCATGATAGCTACGTGATCAGTGCATGATCAGCCACGTAATCTGTGCATGATCAGTCACGTGATCACTGTATGATCAGCCACGTGATCAGTGCTTGTGCAGTCACGTGATCAGTGTATGATCAACCACGTGTTCAGTGCATGATAGCCAAGTGATCAATGCATGATAGCAATGTGATCAGTGCATGCTCAGTCACATGAGCAGTGCATGATCACCCACTAGATCAGTGCACGCACAGTCACAGGATCAATGTATGATCAGCTTCGTGATCAGTGCATGATTAGTTACGTGATCAATGTATGATTAGCCAAGTAATCAGTGCATGCACAGTCACGTGATCAGTGTATGATCAGCCACGTGACCAGTGCATGATCAGTCACGAGATCAGTGCATGATCAGCCACGTAATCAGTGCCTGATCAGCCACGTGATCACTGTATGATCAGCCACGTGATCAGTGCATGTGCAATCACGTGATCAGTGTATGATCAGCCATGTGTTCAGTGCATGATAGACAAGTTATCAATGCATGATAGCTACATGATCAGTGCATGCTCAGTCACATGAGCAGTGCATGCACAGTCACGTGATCAGTGTATGATCAGCACATGATCAGTGCATGATCCGCAACGTCATTAGTGCATGATCAATCACGTAATCAGTGCATGATCAGCCACGTGATCAGTTCATGATTAGCCACGTGATCAGTGCATGCACAGTCACGTGATCAGCGTAGGATCAGCTTCGTGATCAGTGCATGATCAGCCACGTGATCAGTGCATGATCAGCCACCTGATCAGTGCATGCAACGTCACTTGATCAGTGTATGATCAGCTTTGTGATCAGTGCATGATCAGCCACATGATCAGTGCATGATCAGGCACGTGATCAGTGCATGATCAGTCACATGATCAGTGTATGATCAGCCACGTGATCAGTGCATGATAGCCACATGACCAGTGCATGATCAGTCACGTGATCAGTGCATGATCAGCCACGTAATCAGTGCATGATCAGCCACTTGATCAGTGCATGATAAGCAACGTGATTAGTTCATGATCAGCCAGGTGATCAGTGTATGATCAGCCACGAGATCAGTGCATGATCCGCAAGGTAATTAGTGCATAATCAGCCACGTGATCAGTGCATGACCAACCACGTGATCAGTGCATGATAAGCAACGTGATTAGTTCATGATCAGCCAGGTGATCAGTGTATGATCAGCCACGAGATCAGTGCATGATCCGCAACGTGTTTAGTGCATAATCAGCCACGTGATCAGTGCATGACCAACCACGTGATCAGTGCATATCAACCACCTGATCAGTGCATGATCTGCCACATGATCAGTGCATGATCAGCCACGTAATCAGTGCACGCACAGTCACGTGATCAATGTATGATCAGCTTCATGATCAGTGCATGATTAGTTATGTGATCAATGTATGATTAGCCAAGTAATCAGTGCATGCACAGTCACGTGATCAGTGTATGATCAGCCACGTGACCAGTGCATGATCAGTCACGAGATCAGTGCATGATCAGCCATAGGATCAGTGCATGATAGCTACACAATCAGTTCATAAACAGTCAGGTGATAATTGTAGGATCAGCCACGTGTTCAGTGCATGATAGACACGTGATCAGTGAATGACAGCCACGTGACCAGTGCATGATCAGTCCCGTGATCAGTGCATAATAGCAACCTAGTCAGTGCATGATAAGCAACGTGATTAGTGCCTGATCAGCCACGTGATCAGTGCATGATCAGCCATGTGATCAGTGCATGCACAGTCACGTGATCAGCGTATGATCAGCTTCGTGATCAGTGCATGATCAGCCACGTGATCAGTGCATGATCAGGCACGTGATCAGTGCATGATCAGACATGAGATCAGTGTATGATAAGCCACGTGATCAGTGCATGATCAGCCAAGTGATCAGTGTATGGTCAACCACGTGATCAATGCATGATAGCCACTAGATCAGTGCATGATCAGTCACGGAATCAGTGCATGATCTGTCACATGATCAGTGTATGATATCCACGTGATCAGTTCATGCGCAGTCATGTCATTAGTGCATGATAGCTAGGTGATCAGTGCATGATCAGCCACGTGATTAGTGTATGATCAGCCAAAAGATCAGTGCATGATCAGGTACGTGATCAGTTCATGATCAGGCACATGATCAGTGCATTATCAGGCTCATGATCAGTGCATGATCAGTTACATGATCAGTGTATGATCAGCCACGTGATCATTCCATGATATCCACGTGATCATTGCCTACATTTACGTGATCAGTGCATGTGAAATCAGGTGATTAGAGCATGCACAGTCACGTGATAATTGTATGATCAGCCAAGTGTTCAGTGCATGATAGACACGTGATCAGTGAATGATAGCCACGTGACCAGTGCATGATCAGTCCCGTGATCAGTGCATGGGCAGTCACGTGATCAGTATGATCAGCCACGTGATCAGTGCATGATAGCAACCTAGTCAGTGCATGATAAGCAACGTGATTAGTGCATGATCAGCCACGTGATCAGTGCATGATCAGCCATGTGATCAGTGCATGCACAGTCAAGTGATCAGCGTATGATCAGCTTCGTGATCAGTGCATGATCAGCCACGTGATCAGTGCTTCATCAGGCACGTGATCAGTGCATAATCAGTCATGAGATCAGTGTATGATAAGCCACGTGATCAGTGCATAATCCACAACGTGATTAGTGCATGGTCAGCCATGTGATGAGTGCATGATAAGCAACGTGATTAGTGCATGATCAACCACGTGATCAGTGAATGATCAGCCACGTGATCAGTGCATGATCAGCCACGTGATGAGTGCATGATACGCAAAGTGATTAGTGAATGATCAACCACGTAATCAGTGTATGATCAGCCACGTGACCAGTGTATGATCCACAATGTGATCAGTGAATGATCAGCCACGTGATCAGTGCATGATCAGCCACGTGATGAGTGCATGATACGCAACGTGATTAGTGCATGATCAGCCACATGATCAGTGCATGATCAGCCATGTGATCAGTGCATGCACAGTCACGTGATCAGCGTATGATCAGCTTCGTGATCAGTGCATGATCAGCCACGTGATCAGTGTTTCATCAGGCAGTGATGAGTGCATACTCAGTCATGAGATCAGTGTATGATCAGCCACGTGACCAGTGTATGATCAGCCACGTGATCAGTGAATGATCACACACGTGATCAGTGCATAATTAGTCACGTGATCAGTGCCTGATCAGCCACTTGATCAGTGCATGATCAGCCACATGATGAGTGCATGATACACAACGTGATTAGTGCATGATCAGCCACGTGATCAGTGTATCATCAGCCACGTGATCAGTGCATGATAGCCACGTAAACAGTGCATGAACAGGTACGTGAACAGTTCATGAGCAGTCACGTGATCAGTGCATGATAGACACGTGATCAGTGCATGATAGCCACGTTATCAGTTCATGATCTGTCACGTAATCAGTGCATGCGCAGTCACGTTATCAGTGTATGATCAGCCACGTGATCAGTGCATGATAGCAACCTGATCAGTGCATGATAAGCAACGTGATTAGTGCATGATTAGGCACGTGACCAGTGCATGATCTGTCACATGATCAGTGCATGCGCAATCACGTGTTCAGAGCATGATCCGCCACGTGATCAGGGCATGATCAGCCATGTGATCAGTGCATGATAACCACCTGATCAGTGCATGATAAGCAACGTGATTAATTCATGATCAGCCGGGTGATCAGTGTATGTTCAGCCACGAGATCAGTGCATGATCCGCAACGTGATTAGTGCATAATCAGCCACGTGATCAGTGCATGATCAACCACGTGATCAGTGCATGATCTTCCACGTAATCAGTGCATGCACAGTCACGTGATCAATGTATGATCAGCTTCGTGATCAGTGCATGATTAGTTACGTGATCAATGTATGATTAGCCAAGTAATCAGTGCATGCACAGTCACGTGATCAGTGTATGATCAGCCACGTGACCAGTGCATGATCAGTCACGAGATCAGTGCATGATCAGCCATAGGATCAGTGCATGATAGCCATGTGATCAGTGTATGATAGCTACGTGATCAGTGCATGATCAGCCACGTAATCAGTGCCTGATCAGCCACGTGATCACTGTATGATCAGCCACGTGATCAGTGCATGTGCAGTCACGTGATCAGTGTATGATCAGCCATGTGTTCAGTGCATGATAGACAAGTTATCAATGCATGATAGCTACGTGATCAGTGCATGCTCAGTCAAGTGAGCAGTGCATGATCAGCCTCGTGATCAGTGGACGATAGCCACGTGATCATTGCCTACAAATATGTGATCAGTGCATGTGCAGTCACGTGATTAGTGCGTGTGCAGTCACGTGATCAATGCATGACAGCCCCGTGATCGGTGCATGATCAGTCACATGATCATGGCATGCGCAGTCATGTGATCAGTGCATGATAGCTACACAATCAGTTGATAAACAGTCAGGTGATAATTGCAGGATCAGACACGTGATCAGTGCATGAAAGCCACGTAATCATTGCATGAACAGGTACGTGATCAGTTCATGCGCAGTCACATGTTCAGTGCATGATAGACACGTGATTAGTGCATGACAGCCACGTGATTAGTGCATGATCAGTCATGTGATCAGTGCATGGGCAGGCACGTGATCAGTGTATGATCAGCCACGTGATCAGTGCATGATAGCCACTTGACCAGTGCATGATCAGTCACGTGATTAGTTCATGATCAGCCACGTGATCAGTGCATAATAACCACCTGATCAGTGCGTGATAAGCAACGTGATTAGTTCATGATCAGCCAGGTGATCAGTGTATGATCAGCCACGAGATCAGTGCATGATCCGCAACGTGATTAGTGCATAATCAGCCACGTGATCAGTGCATGATCAACCACGTGATCAGTGCATGATAGCCACATGATCAGTGCATGATAAGTCACGTGATCAGTGCATGATCAGCCACGGGATCAGTGCATTATAGCCATGTGATCAGTGCATGATAGCTACGTGATCAGTGCATGATCAGCCACGTAATCTGTGCATGATCAGTCACGTGATCACTGTATGATCAGCCACGTGATCAGTGCTTGTGCAGTCACGTGATCAGTGTATGATCAACCACGTGTTCAGTGCATGATAGCCAAGTGATCAATGCATGATAGCAATGTGATCAGTGCATGCTCAGTCACATGAGCAGTGCATGATCACCCACTAGATCAGTGCACGCACAGTCACAGGATCAATGTATGATCAGCTTCGTGATCAGTGCATGATTAGTTACGTGATCAATGTATGATTAGCCAAGTAATCAGTGCATGCACAGTCACGTGATCAGTGTATGATCAGCCACGTGACCAGTGCATGATCAGTCACGAGATCAGTGCATGATCAGCCACGTAATCAGTGCCTGATCAGCCACGTGATCACTGTATGATCAGCCACGTGATCAGTGCATGTGCAATCACGTGATCAGTGTATGATCAGCCATGTGTTCAGTGCATGATAGACAAGTTATCAATGCATGATAGCTACATGATCAGTGCATGCTCAGTCACATGAGCAGTGCATGCACAGTCACGTGATCAGTGTATGATCAGCACATGATCAGTGCATGATCCGCAACGTCATTAGTGCATGATCAATCACGTAATCAGTGCATGATCAGCCACGTGATCAGTTCATGATTAGCCACGTGATCAGTGCATGCACAGTCACGTGATCAGCGTAGGATCAGCTTCGTGATCAGTGCATGATCAGCCACGTGATCAGTGCATGATCAGCCACCTGATCAGTGCATGCAACGTCACTTGATCAGTGTATGATCAGCTTTGTGATCAGTGCATGATCAGCCACATGATCAGTGCATGATCAGGCACGTGATCAGTGCATGATCAGTCACATGATCAGTGTATGATCAGCCACGTGATCAGTGCATGATAGCCACATGACCAGTGCATGATCAGTCACGTGATCAGTGCATGATCAGCCACGTAATCAGTGCATGATCAGCCACTTGATCAGTGCATGATAAGCAACGTGATTAGTTCATGATCAGCCAGGTGATCAGTGTATGATCAGCCACGAGATCAGTGCATGATCCGCAAGGTAATTAGTGCATAATCAGCCACGTGATCAGTGCATGACCAACCACGTGATCAGTGCATGATAAGCAACGTGATTAGTTCATGATCAGCCAGGTGATCAGTGTATGATCAGCCACGAGATCAGTGCATGATCCGCAACGTGTTTAGTGCATAATCAGCCACGTGATCAGTGCATGACCAACCACGTGATCAGTGCATATCAACCACCTGATCAGTGCATGATCTGCCACATGATCAGTGCATGATCAGCCACGTAATCAGTGCACGCACAGTCACGTGATCAATGTATGATCAGCTTCATGATCAGTGCATGATTAGTTATGTGATCAATGTATGATTAGCCAAGTAATCAGTGCATGCACAGTCACGTGATCAGTGTATGATCAGCCACGTGACCAGTGCATGATCAGTCACGAGATCAGTGCATGATCAGCCATAGGATCAGTGCATGATAGCTACACAATAAGTTCATAAACAGTCAGGTGATAATTGTAGGATCAGCCACGTGTTCAGTGCATGATAGACACGTGATCAGTGAATGACAGCCACGTGACCAGTGCATGATCAGTCCCGTGATCAGTGCATAATAGCAACCTAGTCAGTGCATGATAAGCAACGTGATTAGTGCCTGATCAGCCACGTGATCAGTGCATGATCAGCCATGTGATCAGTGCATGCACAGTCACGTGATCAGCGTATGATCAGCTTCGTGATCAGTGCATGATCAGCCACGTGATCAGTGCATGATCAGGCACGTGATCAGTGCATGATCAGACATGAGATCAGTGTATGATAAGCCACGTGATCAGTGCATGATCAGCCAAGTGATCAGTGTATGGTCAACCACGTGATCAATGCATGATAGCCACTAGATCAGTGCATGATCAGTCACGGAATCAGTGCATGATCTGTCACATGATCAGTGTATGATATCCACGTGATCAGTTCATGCGCAGTCATGTCATTAGTGCATGATAGCTAGGTGATCAGTGCATGATCAGCCACGTGATTAGTGTATGATCAGCCAAAAGATCAGTGCATGATCAGGTACGTGATCAGTTCATGATCAGGCACATGATCAGTGCATTATCAGGCTCATGATCAGTGCATGATCAGTTACATGATCAGTGTATGATCAGCCACGTGATCATTCCATGATATCCACGTGATCATTGCCTACATTTACGTGATCAGTGCATGTGAAATCAGGTGATTAGAGCATGCACAGTCACGTGATAATTGTATGATCAGCCAAGTGTTCAGTGCATGATAGACACGTGATCAGTGAATGATAGCCACGTGACCAGTGCATGATCAGTCCCGTGATCAGTGCATGGGCAGTCACGTGATCAGTATGATCAGCCACGTGATCAGTGCATGATAGCAACCTAGTCAGTGCATGATAAGCAACGTGATTAGTGCATGATCAGCCACGTGATCAGTGCATGATCAGCCATGTGATCAGTGCATGCACAGTCAAGTGATCAGCGTATGATCAGCTTCGTGATCAGTGCATGATCAGCCACGTGATCAGTGCTTCATCAGGCACGTGATCAGTGCATAATCAGTCATGAGATCAGTGTATGATAAGCCACGTGATCAGTGCATAATCCACAACGTGATTAGTGCATGGTCAGCCATGTGATGAGTGCATGATAAGCAACGTGATTAGTGCATGATCAACCACGTGATCAGTGAATGATCAGCCACGTGATCAGTGCATGATCAGCCACGTGATGAGTGCATGATACGCAAAGTGATTAGTGAATGATCAACCACGTAATCAGTGTATGATCAGCCACGTGACCAGTGTATGATCCACAATGTGATCAGTGAATGATCAGCCACGTGATCAGTGCATGATCAGCCACGTGATGAGTGCATGATACGCAACGTGATTAGTGCATGATCAGCCACATGATCAGTGCATGATCAGCCATGTGATCAGTGCATGCACAGTCACGTGATCAGCGTATGATCAGCTTCGTGATCAGTGCATGATCAGCCACGTGATCAGTGTTTCATCAGGCAGTGATGAGTGCATACTCAGTCATGAGATCAGTGTATGATCAGCCACGTGACCAGTGTATGATCAGCCACGTGATCAGTGAATGATCACACACGTGATCAGTGCATAATTAGTCACGTGATCAGTGCCTGATCAGCCACTTGATCAGTGGCATGATCAGCCACATGATGAGTGCATGATACACAACGTGATTAGTGCATGATCAGCCACGTGATAAGTGTATCATCAGCCACGTGATCAGTGCATGATAGCCACGTAAACAGTGCATGAACAGGTACGTGAACAGTTCATGAGCAGTCACGTGATCAGTGCATGATAGACACGTGATCAGTGCATGATAGCCACGTTATCAGTTCATGATCTGTCACGTAATCAGTGCATGCGCAGTCACGTTATCAGTGTATGATCAGCCACGTGATCAGTGCATGATAGCAACCTGATCAGTGCATGATAAGCAACGTGATTAGTGGCATGATTAGGCACGTGACCAGTGCATGATCTGTCACATGATCAGTGCATGCGCAATCACGTGTTCAGAGCATGATCCGCACGTGATCAGGGCATGATCAGCCATGTGATCAGTGCATGATAACCACCTGATCAGTGCATGATAAGCAACGTGATTAATTCATGATCAGCCGGGTGATCAGTGTATGTTCAGCCACGAGATCAGTGCATGATCCGCAACGTGATTAGTGCATAATCAGCCACGTGATCAGTGCATGATCAACCACGTGATCAGTGCATGATCTTCCACGTAATCAGTGCATGCACAGTCACGTGATCAATGTATGATCAGCTTCGTGATCAGTGCATGATTAGTTACGTGATCAATGTATGATTAGCCAAGTAATCAGTGCATGCACAGTCACGTGATCAGTGTATGATCAGCCACGTGACCAGTGCATGATCAGTCACGAGATCAGTGCATGATCAGCCATAGGATCAGTGCATGATAGCCATGTGATCAGTGTATGATAGCTACGTGATCAGTGCATGATCAGCCACGTAATCAGTGCCTAATCAGCCACGTGATCACTGTATGATCAGCCATGTGTTCAGTGCATGATAGACAAGTTATCAATGCATGATAGCTACGTGATCAGTGCATGCTCAGTCAAATGAGCAGTGCATGATCAGCCTCGTGATCAGTGGACGATAGCCACGTGATCATTGCCTACAAATATGTGATCAGTGCATTTGCATTCACGTGATTAGTGCATGTGCAGTAACGTGATCAATGCATGACAGCCCCATGATCAGTGCATGATCAGTCACATGATCATGGCATGCGCAGTCATGTGATCAGTGCATGATAGCTACACAATCAGTTGATAAACAGTCAGGTGATTAATTGCAGGATCAGACACGTGATCAGTGCATGAAAGCCACGTAATCATTGCATGAACAGGTACGTGATCAGTTTCATGCGCCAGTCACATGTTCAGTGCATGATAGACACGTGATTAGTGCATGACAGCCACGTGATTAGTGCATGATCAGTCATGTGATCAGTGCATGGGCAGGCACGTGATCAGTGTATGATCAGCCACGTGATCAGTGCATGATAGCCACTTGACCAGTGCATGATCAGTCACGTGAATAGTTCATGATCAGCCACGTGATCAGTGCATAATAACCACCTGATCAGTGCGTGATAAGCAACGTGATTAGTTCATGATCAGCCAGGTGATCAGTGTATGATCAGCCACGAGATCAGTGCATGATCCGCAACGTGATTAGTGCATAATCAGCCACGTGATCAGTGCATGATCAACCACGTGATCAGTGCAATATCAACCACGTGATCAGTGCATGATCTGCCACATGATCAGTGCATGATCAGCCACGTATTCAGTGCACGCACAGTCACGTGATCAATGTATGATCAGCTTCGTGATCAGTGCATGATTAGTTACGTGATCAATGTATGATTAGCCAAGTAATCAGTGTATGCACAGTCACGTGATCAGTGTATGATCAGCCACGTGACCAGTGCATGATCAGTCACGAGATCAGTGCATGATCAGCCATAGGATCAGTGCATGATAGCCATGTGATCAGTGTATGATAGCTACGTGATCAGTGCATGATCAGCCACGTAATCAGTGCCTGATCAGCCACGTGATCACTGTATGATCAGCCACGTGATCAGTGCATTGTGCAATCACGTGATCAGTGTATGATCAGCCAATTGTTCAGTGCATGATAGACAAGTTATCAATGCATGATAGCTACGTGATCAGTGCATGCTCAGTCACATGAGCAGTGCATGCACAGTCACGTGAATTCAGTGTATGATCAGCCACATGATCAGTGCATGATCCGCAACGTCATTTAGTGCATGATCAATCACGTGATCAGTGTATGATGAGCCACGTGATCATTGCATGATCACTCACGTGATCAGTGCATGATCAGCACGTGATTCAGTTCATGATTAGCCACGTGATCAGTGCATGCACAGTCACGTGATCAGCGTAGATTCAGCTTCGTGGTCAGTGCATGATCAGCCACCTGATCAGTGCAAGCACAGTCACGTGATCAGCCTAGGATCAGCTTCGTGATCAGTGCATGATCAGCCACGTGATCAGTGCATGATCAGCCACCTGATCAGTGCATGCAACGTCACTTGATCAGTGTATGATCAGCTTTGTGATCAGTGCATGATCAGCCACGTGATCAGTGCATGATCAGCCACGTGATCAGTGCATGATCAGTCACATGATCAGTGTATGATCAGCACGTGATCAGTGCATTGATAGCCACATGACCAGTGCATGATCAGTCACGTGATCAGTGCATGATCAGCCACGTAATCAGTGCATGATCAGCCACTTGATCAGTGCATGATAAGCAACGTGATTAGTTCATGATCAGCCAGGTGATCAGTGTATGATCAGCCACGAGATCAGTGCATGATCCGCAAGGTAATTAGTGCATAATCAGCCACGTGATCAGTGCATGACCAACCACGTGATCAGTGCATGATAAGCAACGTGATTAGTTCATGATCAGCCAGGTGATCAGTGTATGATCAGCCACGAGATCAGTGCATGATCCGCAACGTGTTTAGTGCATAATCAGCCACGTGATCAGTGCATGACCAACCACGTGATCAGTGCATATCAACCACCTGATCAGTGCATGATCTGCCACATGATCAGTGCATGATCAGCCACGTAATCAGTGCACGCACAGTCACGTGATCAATGTATGATCAGCTTCATGATCAGTGCATGATTAGTTATGTGATCAATGTATGATTAGCCAAGTAATCAGTGCATGCACAGTCACGTGATCAGTGTATGATCAGCCACGTGACCAGTGCATGATCAGTCACGAGATCAGTGCATGATCAGCCATAGGATCAGTGCATGATAGCTACACAATCAGTTCATAAACAGTCAGGTGATAATTGTAGGATCAGCCACGTGTTCAGTGCATGATAGACACGTGATCAGTGAATGACAGCCACGTGACCAGTGCATGATCAGTCCCGTGATCAGTGCATAATAGCAACCTAGTCAGTGCATGATAAGCAACGTGATTAGTGCCTGATCAGCCACGTGATCAGTGCATGATCAGCCATGTGATCAGTGCATGCACAGTCACGTGATCAGCGTATGATCAGCTTCGTGATCAGTGCATGATCAGCCACGTGATCAGTGCATGATCAGGCACGTGATCAGTGCATGATCAGACATGAGATCAGTGTATGATAAGCCACGTGATCAGTGCATGATCAGCCAATGATCAGTGTATGGTCAACCACGTGATCAATGCATGATAGCCACTAGATCAGTGCATGATCAGTCACGGAATCAGTGCATGATCTTCACATGATCAGTGTATGATATCCACGTGATCAGTTCATGCGCAGTCATTCATTAGTGCATGATAGCTAGGTGATCAGTGCATGATCAGCCACGTGATTAGTGTATGATCAGCCAAAAGATCAGTGCATGATCAGGTACGTGATCAGTTCATGATCAGGCACATGATCAGTGCATTATCAGGCTCATGATCAGTGCATGATCAGTTACATGATCAGTGTATGATCAGCCACGTGATCATTCCATGATATCCACGTGATCATTGCCTACATTACGTGATCAGTGCATGTGAAATCAGGTGATTAGAGCATGCACAGTCACGTGATAATTGTATGATCAGCCAAGTGTTCAGTGCATGATAGACACGTGATCAGTGAATGATAGCCACGTGACCAGTGCATGATCAGTCCCTGATCAGTGCATGGGCAGTCACGTGATCAGTATGATCAGCCACGTGATCAGTGCATGATAGCAACCTAGTCAGTGCATGATAAGCAACGTGATTAGTGCATGATCAGCCACGTGATCAGTGCATGATCAGCCATGTGATCAGTGCATGCACAGTCAAGTGATCAGCGTATGATCGCTCGTGATCAGTGCATGATCAGCCACGTGATCAGTGCTCATCAGGCACGTGATCAGTGCATAATCAGTCATGAGATCAGTGTATGATAAGCCACGTGATCAGTGCATAATCACAACTGATTGTGCATGGTCAGCCATGTGATGATGCATGATAAGCAACGTGATTAGTGCATGATCAACCACGTGATCAGTGAATGATCAGCCACGTGATCAGTGCATGATCAGCCACGTGATGAGTGCATGATACGCAAAGTGATTAGTGAAATGATCAACCACGTAATCAGTGTATGATCAGCCACGTGACCAGTGTATGATCCACAATGTGATCAGTGAATGATCAGCCACGTGATCAGTGCATGCTAGCCACGTGATGAGTGCATGATACGCAACGTGATTAGTGCATGATCAGCCACATGATCAGTGCATGATCAGCCATGTGAT